>NW_007748777.1:0-223 GCF_000696425.1 Galeopterus variegatus
AGTAAAAGGAAAGTCAGGAGAAAGTGGTGCCGGGGTGAGGGGTGGGGGGAAGATTCCAAAAGGGAGGTACTAGTTAGCAGTATCAAACGCTGTTGAGTGACCAAGATCAAAAATGATCCAGGATCAGGTCATCGTAGATCAAGAAGGGAGCAAGGACAGTTTTACTGGAATGGTAAAAGACAAATTAAGTAACAGTGGGTTGAAGGCTGAATGGGAGGTGAAG
>NW_007748777.1:3862-7855 GCF_000696425.1 Galeopterus variegatus
AGTAATTACATGAATCACAAAACATAAAACTAAATCAAAATATAATGAGAAAAGGCAATTTATTAGTGCTTTCCCCATGCTTCGGTGTTTGCTTGATGTATGCAGAGAATAGCAATCGGATCAGCTTCCCCTCCTCCAGAGGTAGGCAGTAACTGGAGGATTCTTTTGATCATTTTATTCATTTTGTGTTAAAATATAGCACTTCTAATTTATAGACATATTGTGAATGTCAAGGAAATGTCACCCAAATCATTGAAATACAGTGAAATTCATCCGTTGTATTTAAGTAACAGGTTGCCCTGGGCTCCAAGGGAAGCAAGCTTAAATGGAACTGGGATTTTGACTGTTCAATTTCAGCACTTTAAAGACACAGAATAATCACGGTGAATTTCTTAAAGGTAGAGGCTCTGAGGATAGAAAGGTAACTGAGAAGTATTTCTAGATAAGCTATTAAGTGGCAGATTGGCATACAGCTACATTTCAGATCCCGATTTGTTTGGTTTAATGTGAATCACTTTTTTTATTTTAAATTGAAACCCAAATCTTATAATGAACCCTCTGGGTCACTTACTCGTCTATTTCAGCATCCCTCTGAGAAATTCAACAGTCTGTTATAAAAATTGAGTTTTATGTTTGTGTCAATGCCTAAGGAAAAATTTGATTATCCTCCAGATTTTTCCCAATCCTTTAACTAAATTGGATTATTTGCTGAATTACCCCTTACTTTCCAATGCCATGATGGTGTCTCAGTTGCAAACTTTACAGTATAAGCTGACAAGAATATAATATGTTTGTTTTTCTAGAGAAGCAGCATGGTAAGCTTTGCCTTTGGACTTGGATGAATCCACATTCCAATACTACTTTGGTTGCTTATTAATTGGGTGACATTACGCAAGTTATATGGTTTCTGTAGTTTTTGGTCTCTTTGTGAATACCATGGAGATACTGCTGGTGACCTTGCATGGGTTTTGGTAAGGATGAGGTGAGACACATGTGGAATACTGGCTCCTAAGTTAAGCCACAATAAATGTACTACACCTCCTATCCTCTCCTTCCCAAATCATTTTCCCCCCCATTTACTGAGGAAATGTAGAACCAAGGATATGTTTAGACTCAGGATCTTTTATGAAGGGAATCTGTTACATCCATCTCTATCAGTCAGGGTGCTATGGTTTGAATATTTGTCACTTCCAAAGCTCTTGTTCAAACCTAGTCTCCAATGTGGCAATTTTGAGAGGAGGGGCTTTTGGGAGGTGATTGGATTGTGAAGGTTAAGTCCTCATGAATGGATTAATCCATTTATGAATTAATAGATTGATGAGTTCATGGGTTAATGGGTTATCATGGGAGTGACACTAATGGCTTTATGAGCAGAGGAAAAGAGCAAGTGAACATGCTCAACCCTCTCTCCATGTGATGCCCTACACCACCTCAGGACTCTGCAGAGTCCCCACCAAGAAGAAGGCCCTCACCAGATGTATCCCTTTGATGATGGACTTCCTAGCCTCCAAAACTGTAAGAAATGAATTCTGTTTGTTTGTAAATTACCCAATTTCAGGTATCCTGCTATAAGCAAAAAAAAAAAAAAAAAAAAAAAAAAAAAAAAAGGGATAAAAGCACAGGCTCAAACCAGGAGAGAAGAAACAGGGGGGGTTTAAAAAAAAAAAATGGAAAAAAAAAAATTTGTTTTGTTTTAAAATTCCCAATTTGCAGGTTTCCGTTTTAAAAAAAAAAAATGGAAAAAAAAAAATTTGTTTTGTTTTAAAATTCCCAATTTGCAGGTTTCCGTTTTAAAAAAAAAAAAAAAAAAAAAAAAAAAAAAATATGGACTAAAGCACAGGATTCAACCAGAGAAGCAGAACCAGTAGGAGATTTAAAACAAGAAATTGGTTTATGCAGTGTGGGGGCTGGCAAGTCAAGTCTGAAATCTATAGGGCAGGCCAAAAGGAAGGGGAAGGACTGAAGCTGCTGTCCACAGGAAAGTTTCTTTAGGGAATTCTCAGCTCTGCTTTTAAGGCCTTTTTAACGATTGAATCAGGCCCACTCAGATTATTCAGGATAATCGCCCTTACTTAAAGTGAACTGCTTATGAACTTGAATCACATACAAAATACTGTCGCAGAAACACCTAGATTAGTGTTTGATTGAATAATTGAGGACTGTAGCCTAGTCAAGTTGATACATCAAGGAGACCATCACACCATCCATTTGGCCTTTCTGTATCCTTTTGTTCATATAAACCAGTGGCTTATAAAGAGAAGTTACTTTTATTTTAGTAAAATATGAGGCTTATTTTTTTTTCAAACTGCAGGAAAATAGTAAGGAAATATTTTTGGTTTCATTAGCTGAGGCCAAATGTGAAGAGCCACTACTAAATAAATGTTTTGCTTCCTTTTGTTATCAGAAATTATCTATTTTTAAAATTTTCATTGATTTATATTCAGCCCTCCACACTAGGCTGTAAACTCCATGAGGACAGGGGCTTTGTTGTGCTAACTCCTGAATCCCCCACATCTTGAACAGTGCTTGGCATAAAATAAATATTAGTAGGATGAGTTAAGAAATAATTTTTTAAAATTAAAATTTTGGGGGTTGGCCAGTTAGCTCGGTTGGTTAAACCATGCGGCCTTAAAACACCACAGTCATGGGTTTGGATCCCATACTGGCCAGCTGCCAAAAAAAAAAGAAATTATTAGTAAGTATCTCTGTATTTACACAGAAGAGTAAAAAACCTAGATGTACATTTTCAGTTTAATAATAATAAAGCAGATGTTGAGGTTTCTTAAAGCAAATGTGCTTCACAGGGCCTGGTTTTCCAAAGCCTTGCAGTTTCAAATATTGACCTTGTGGAGGACTGGAAATTTTCCTCAGGCTATAAAGTCTCTGGTGTAAGATAAAGATTTGTGGCACAGCAAGGTTGCTGGCTCAAGGACAGACTAGTTACTGATTGTTATGTAAAGATACTGAGAAATTGCTGTAAGAAGGGAATGTTTGCTAGATCAAGCTTTGTTGGTGGATCACTTAACTGTCTAATGGAATGTCGTCATCTGACTTGTTTCACTGAAAGTTACCAGCCTATATTGTTAAACTATAACTCCACCTATGTTCTCTTCCTGTAACTTCCTGGTCTGGAAAATAAATTCAAGGAAAGAACCCCAATTCATGAAAGGGATGCCTCTCACTTGAGGGTTCCAGGGAAGTTAACCACTTCAGGGCTTCTCACTGCTCAGAAGAGATGAGCTTTGAGTAATCCTTTGTGGCTCCATCACTCAGGGGAAGTGGGGTGACAAATCCGTGGGGGGCAAAGCAACAAGTGAACACTTATGTAACTGCCATCCAGATTTGAGAAGCAGAACATTATCAGGACTTCAGAAGCCTGTGTGCTCCTCTTGAATCATGTCCCTCTTCCTTAATTGTCCTGACTTTTGTGATAATCATTCCCTGTATTTCTGAATGGTTTTACCATCTACATATATAGTCTAACAATGTGTCATTTAGTTGCCTGCATATGACTTTCATACATGGAATACTTTGAGTTACATGTAATATTTTATAGGTTTATGAAATTGTACTGTAGATAGTCTTTTGTCAGTTAATTATTTTGTTCTACGTTATTTGTGAGATTATTCCATGTTTTGTGTATACCTCCCTGGTTTATTTAGTTTCACTGTTGTACAGTATTTCATTATATGTTTATACTACAGTTTACCCTATCTAATATTGTTTCCAACTTTATTATTATGAACAATGCTTCTATGAATATTCTTCATCTTCTCTCCCAGTACACATTTACAAGAATTTCTTCAAGGCATATGCCTAGGAGGGGAATTGCTGGGTTAGATAGTATACACACATTTGACTTTAGCTGGTAATGCCAAGCAGTTTCTTTCCTTGGTTTCCAGTACACAACATCCTTCTGATTCCTCCTTTGCTAGCTTACCTTCCTCTACCAGCCCTTAAATGTTGAAATCCCTTAATCCTTGGTGTTAGATA
>NW_007748777.1:10886-11574 GCF_000696425.1 Galeopterus variegatus
GCCGCCACGCTCCCAAGCGGCGCACTCTCCTGTGCACCACCGGGCCGGCCCCTCTTTTTTCCTATTATAAGCAATGCTGCTATGAATATTCTTGTGCACATATACTAAAGAATATATGTGAGAAATGGACTATAGAGGTTATCTAATGGAAACTCTTTATTTATGTTTAAATGAACCAAGGCCCGGAGCCTCCAGGCTGTTGGCTGTAAGACTAGAGGCGAGGTCCCCTAAATCTTATCCACTGTGCTTTTCATCACTCCCCATTCTCCCTTTCAGTCCCTACTACTCTTCCTCAGCCCCCCACACCCATTCCCCTGGCAAGACCCTTTGAAATCTTGACATTTTGGAATGATGCTATATTGGTACTGTGGATAAATATTGCTCATTCAGGTAAAAGATCAGAGTTAAATCTTTAATATTTCCTCACCATGTGACCATAGGGCCCTTTAACTCTCTGGCCTCATCTGTAACATGGACATAATAAGGAATTATTCAAGTGGCAGAAAGTTTAAATGAATTCAGACAAGTGGAACCTTCTAATAAAGATACTGGCACAGAGTAGTACTTAGTAAATGTTGGGCCCTGAAAGCTTGGTGTCTCTCTTTAAGAGTTGGGGGTTATCGGGCTGGCCCATGGCTCACTCGGGAGAGTGTGGTGCTGAGAACACCAAGGCCCTGGGTTCGGATCC
>NW_007748778.1:0-11574 GCF_000696425.1 Galeopterus variegatus
GAGAAATTACGTCAAGAAATATTCTACAAATGTAATACACCATAGCCAAATGTGTTTTTTTATCAGAAATATAGGAATGAATTTAATATTTTAAAGTCAATTTATGTTATTCATAACTTTAACAGAAAAAGGGAGAAAATATGCAAGAAAAGCATTTGATAAAATGCAAAACTGATCCATAATAGACCCTTTTAACAAAGTAGAAATAGAAATTTCCATAATTTGACAAAGAATATCTGCAAAAGACCTATAGCACACATCACATTATTGGTGAAATATTAACAACATTTTTTTACTAAAATCAGAATTACACAGGGATATCTATCATTGACATTTGCATTCAAAGTTATACTATAGTAATAAAAGCATTCTGATATTGGCACAAAAACAGATAAATACGTAATGAAACATAATAGAGTCCTCACATATACAGTCACTTGATTGATGGCAAAGTTTTTATTACAGTAAAAATGGGGAAATATGATATTTTCAATAAAAGGTGCTGGATTTATTGGATATGGGAAAAAATAGTTTTGAATTTTACCTCAAACTATACACAAAAATCAATTCCAGATGGATTTCGGATCCAAATAGGAAAAGTAAACCTATAAGTTTATGGATGAAAGCACAGGAGAATATTTTTACAACCTTGTCATAGGCAAACATTTCTTTAAAATGTCACTAAAAGTGCTGATCATAAGATAACAAAATGTGGATATATTGTACTATATTAAACTTTTCTGTTTATCAAAATAAATTTTCTGTCCATCAAAAATAAAAATCTGAAAGAACAACCCACAAACTGAGAGAAGATATTGAGAGATATAAGACTCTAAGAGAATATATAAATAATTCTTATAATTAAATAATATGTAAAAGATAAACTAGATAGAGAAATGGATAGACTTAAATATATACATATCTGAATGTGCATATGTACACACAAATATGTATGTATGTGTCTGTGTATGTATACATATGTGTGTGTATATGTATATTGATTTGGATAGATGATTGATAAATAGATAGATAAAGCAAGGTGAAACTCTATCTCTGAGATAGAGATTTGAATTAAGGGAGTTTATTGGGAAACAATTCTCTGAGCCAGTAAGAGAAGCAAGCGTGACTGAGCTGAGAGAGGAACTGAACCAGGGTGGAATTACAACAAAGACCTTAGCTGAGCCCTTAGGGAAATAACATGCATGGGTGAGGAAATAGAACAAGTAGAATTCTTATACATTGTTGGTGAGAATGCAAATTGGAATGACTTTGGAAATCAATCTGGCAGTGTCTGCTACATCTAAGTGAAAATGACGTATGACCCAGAAATTCTTCTCTAGGTATATTTGCAACCCAAATATGAACATTGTGTGCATTCTCATGGTGGAACTATTTGTGATAGCTAAAATTATGGAATGAAATGTCTATTAATAGTAGAGTGAAAAAAGTACTTTCTGGTATACTCAAACAATGGAATAATACACAGCAAGGAAAATGAATCTTAAACATAAAGTGGGGTAAAAAAAGCCAAATGCCAAAGCATTGGTACCGTATGATTTTATTTCTATAGAGTTAGAGGCATTATTAACCTACATCATTAGAGGTCATGGAGAGGAAGCTAGAGTCGGATGGGGGGCAATGTGTCTGTATTCTTAATTTTCCAGTTTGGTTGCTGGTTCATAAGTATATTCAGTTTGTGAACATGCATTGACTTTTATATTTATAATTTTAGCACTATTGTGTTTAAAGAGTTTACATCAATAAAAAGTATTTTTTAAATTGGCCTTGCAGTGAGCAACTTCACTTGGTTACCCACCCCCTCACAACTCTTTTCTTTAAGTTGAGGTGAAATTCACATAAAACAAAATTAGCTATTTTAAAGTGTATATTTTTGTGACATTTAGTACATTTGCAGTGTATGCATCCACCCCCATATCAACTTCTGAAACATTTTCATCACCCTCCCCCAATCTGTTGAGCAGTCTGTATCTGTTGAGCAGTCACTCTCACCCCCCCTAATTCCAACCTCTGGAAATCAGCAATGTGCTTTCTGTCCCCAGGGACATACTGATACTGGATAGTTCACATAATGGAGTAATACAGTATGTGACCTTTTGTGCCTGGCTTTTTCCACTTAGCATAATGTTTTCAAGGTTCATCCACATTGTTGCTTGTTTTAGTACTTTATTCAATTTTATGGCTAAATATCATTCCATTGAATGTATATACATCCCTTTTCTTAACCCATTCATTAGTTTTGGCTAGTGTGAATAGAGCTGCTGTGGACATTTATGTGAAAGCACTTTGCTTGAATACCAGTTTTCAGTTCTTTTGGCTATATAGCCAGGAGTGGAATTGCTGGGTCATGTAATAATTCTATATTTAACTTTTCTGAGAAACAGCCAAACCAATTAACCACAGCCATTGCCCCATATTACATTCTTACCAGCAACATATAAGAGTTCCAAATTCTCCATCTCCCCCTCAACACTTCTTATTTATTATTATTATCACCATTGTTATTGCCATCCTAATGGGTATAAGGTGGTATCTCATTATAATTTGATTTACATGTCCCTAATGACTAATAACGGTGAGCGCTTTATCATGTGTTTGTTGGGCATTTGTATATCTTCTTTGTAGAAATGTCTCTTTAAATCCTCTGCCCATTTTTTAATTGGGTTGTCTTTTTCTTGTTGAGTTTTAAGAGTTTTCTTAATATATTCTGGAGATTAGACACTTATCAGACATAGTACTGGAAAATATTTCTCTCATTCAGTAGGTTGTCTTTAACTTTCATTTTTATTATTGGAGTATAATTGATCATGCATATATGTGGGGCATAGAGTTGAATGTCAATACCTATGTACAATACATGGTGACCAAATCAAGATAATTAGTGTATTCATCATTATATGATGTAATCATTTTTGTGGCTCTTTACCAATAATGTATTTTTATACACAAATTTTTTTTAATTTGATGGAGTTCAATTTATCTATTTTTATTTTATTTTATTGCCTGTGCTTTTAATGTCATATCTAAGAGTTCATTGCCAAATCCAAAGTTGAGGTTTTCCCCTATGTTTCTTTCTAGGAGTTTTATAGTTTTAGCTTTACATTTAGATGAGTTAATTTTTATATGGTGTGAAGCAGAGGTCAAAATTTATTCTTTAAATGTAGTTATTCAATCGCCCCAATATAAACTGTTGAAGAGACTCTTCTTTCTCCATTAAATGATCTTGATACCCTTACAAAAAAATCAATTAGTCATAGATGTTCGAGCTTATTGCTGGACTCTCAATTCTGTTCTCTTGGTCTATATGTTTACCTTATATCAGTATACCACACTGTTTTTATCACTGTAGCTTCATCATTATTTTTTAAATTGGGAAGTGCAAGTCCTTAAGCTTTGTTGTTTTTTTTTTTGTTTTTTTTTTCAACATGCTTTTGGCTATTCTGGGCCCTTTGCAATTCCACATGAATTTGAGAATCAGCTTTTCTATTTTCTCCAAAAAAAATGCCATTAATTTTAATAGAGTTTGCATTGTATATATAAATTGCTTTGGGAAGTATTGCCATCTTAAGTCATGAACTTGTGTCCATGAACATGGGGTCTTTCCATTTATTTAGTCTTTTAAAATATCTTTTAGCAAAGTTTTATAGTTTTCAGTGTATAATTCTTTCACCTCCTTAGTTAAACTAATTCCTAGGTATTTTATGTTGGGTGCGGGCTATTGCAAATGGAATTGTTTTTATAATTTCCTTTTAGGAATATTCATTGCTCGTGCATAGAAATATAACTAATTTTTATTTATTTATCTTGAACTCTCTTTAAATCTTGAAGATTGTCTTTTGTGATTAGGGATACTTACAAAGGAAAAATGTTTAGAAAAACCCTAGGGTTGGAGCCCTAAAAGAAATGCCTCCAATTTAAGACAATGATTCTTGAATATATTAGTATAACTGAGCAAAGTTTTGTTCCCAATCAGAAGAGGGGGATAGAAAGAGGAGGAGTATTGTTATAAGGGCCTCATAGAGGTATCTAAGAAAAGCCTCATAAGATGGAACTTTTCATTAAGTCCTGCCTGCAATGATCAGAGATAAATCTCACTTAAGGCTTGAAAGACTTATTAAATACAAATGTTTCTGTCTCCTCCCTTTCCTAGGAAGCGTTACACATTTATCTTGAAATTAGTTCTCATTGCCAAATAGTAGCTTTTAAGCTTTTTAAGGTCATTGTTCCTCTTGAAAGTCCATTGAAGAAAAAAAAATTACAGCCTGTTTCCCAGATTTCAGATAAACATAAAAAAAAATACATCCCTTACAGACTAATTCTGATTAAAAATGTAGAAAGAAGAAGAGAAGTAGAAAGTCACCATTGGAAATACCACAACAATACCCATCAAAGAATGCTAAACACCAGGCAATACCCATCAAAGAATGCTAAACTGGGTCAGGGAAAGATAAACAGAAATGGGACATTTGCAGTGTCAAATTCTACCATAATGTCACATAACTACATATGAAAACTAGCAAGTTTATAGTGGAAAATTCCATTAGTCACCACCTTAGTCAAATAATCACAACTGACATAGCCAGTTATAGATACAGACACTGTATCCACCAATATGATGCTATAAGGACCTTGTTAGGTGTAAAGCATGAACATTCTTCTGCTATCAGAAGAGCTGTTTGAGAAAACCTCATAAGATAAAAATTTCATCAGATCCTGGCTGGATGGCCAGAGGTAAATCTTAGTCAAGGCTCGGAAGATTTACTATAAACCAAAATATTTTCCCCCACTCTTTTATAATGGAATTCAAAAGAAAAAAAAAAAAACGTACTGAGGAATACATCTTAGTAGAGAGGTCAAAGACATGTACACTAAAAAGGAGCATATTACCTGTGTGATTTCCTTCTTGATAATGCATAGCCTTAATATAAATCAGGAGAAAACATCAGAAAACCCAAACTGAGCAATGTTTTACAAAGTAACTGACCAACAGTCTTCAGAATTATCAAGGTTACGAAAGAAAAACAAAGACTGAGAAACTGTCACAAATAACAGGAGATGATAGACACGGACCAACTAAATGCAATGTGGGATCCTGCTTGGATTCTAGAATGGCAAAAGAACGTTAGAGGAAAAAACAGTGAAATCCAAAAAGCCTGCTACTTTGGTGAATAGTATTTTCACTAAATTATCCAAGGTTAATTTCTTAGTTTCGACCTGTAATAATATAAGATGCTAAGATAAGGGGAAACTGGGTAAAGGATATACTAGAACTATCTTTACTATTTTTGCAACTCTACTATAAGTCTAAAATTATCTCAAAATAAAATAAAAATTAACTGTTAAAAATAAGTATTGTGCATACATTTGACAGGGCCACCACACTGTCTGTAGCCCACTTCTGATTGCCATATTAAGAAATACCTAATGCATGTAAGCAAGGCATCTGTTGGGGTTGGAGTATGAATGAAAGGTATTAACTATATACCTCTATTTGTCAGAAGATTACAGGTTGCTGATAACCTTTTTACTTCTCCCCCAGAAACCCCAAAGAGAAATAAGTTTAAAGATGGTATGTAGAATTATTTACATGGGAAGATCCTCCCTCACTCCCTCCCTCCCTCTCTCACCATGTGATCTGCTTACTCACCAGCTGCTGCCACTTTCCACCATGAGTAGAAGTAGCCTGAGGCTCACACCAGATGCAGCTGTCCCAGAACCATGAGCCAAATAAACCTCTATTCTTTATAAATTACTCAGTCTCGCGTATTCTGTTATAGCAACACAAAACAGACTAATACAAGTCCTCTCATCTGGAAAGCTCTTTCAGGACTGTGGGAACAATAGGAAGAGTATACAGGCACTCAATTGCTGATTACTTTTAGTAACTATAAGAACATGGAGTTCATTTTGTGGTTGTCAGACAGAACAGTAAATCCCTGTGTGATTTTTTTTTGAAGTGGTACATATGTACAATAAAATAATATTCAGTCTTAGAAACTAAGAAAATCCTACCATTGTGAAAACATACATGAACCTAGAGGACATTATGCTAAATGAAATAAGCGGTCAGAAAAGGACAAATGCTGCATGATTCTACTTACATGAGGCATCTGAAGTAGTCAAACTAAAATAGTCAAATAGAATGGTGGTTGCCAGGGGGTAGGAAAGGAGAAAATAGAGAGGAGGAAATGTTACTCAAAGCATATAATGTTTCAGTTATGCAAGATGGACACACATAGAACACAAATAACTTTTTGGAGGTGGTAGACATGTTTAGTACCTTGATTTTGGTGATGATATCGTGGGTGTATACATATGTCCAAAATCATCAAAATGCATAGACTAAATATGTGCAACTTTCATATTAATTATATTTCGATAAAGCTTTTAAAAACCCTGCTTGAACCAAGGCTAAAAAAGAAAATGGAATTAGACAAGCCAGGGCTGCCTGGAGTTCCAATTCTTGAATCTTTTCCCCAACCTTTGGTAAGCATTTTAATTTAATTAGAACCAAAATGCAAAAAATTATACATATTGTAAGTGTGAGGCTCAATTAATTTTTACAAAGTGAACAAACACTTGTAATTCTAAACCAAATCAGAGGCAGGATGTTACCCAAGCATCCTCTCTGTGCTCCTTTTCAGTCATTTCCACCTTCCTGCCAAAAATAACCACTATCCTGATTTACAACACTGTAAATTAGTTTTGCCTATTTTTGAAATTATATACACTTGTTGAGTCTGGCTTCTTTTGTGAAACATTATGGTTGTGATATCCACGAATATATTATTACTGTATATCTTTCCATTGTAAAAACATATACTTATCCATTCTCCTATCGATGAACATACAGATTGTCTCCAGTTTGTTGCTATTAGAGCTAGTGCTCCTGTGAACATTCTCGTATACATCTTTGGGTTTAAATACCTGCCCAGGTTCTGGGTCATGGAGTATGCTTATGTTCAGGTTTTTAAAATAATATTGAAGTAGATATACCAATTTGCACTCCCACTATCAGTACATATGGTTCTCAGAGGGGTGCGGGAGGATCTTGTCCCTCCCAGAGGAATTTGACAATATCTGGAAGCATTTGGGATTGTCATTACTGGGGGTGGGGTGTGAGGGTGAGGAAGGGGGAGTGTTCTGGCACCTAATGGGTAGAAGTCAGAGATGCTACAAAACATCCTACAATTCACAGAGGAGCCAATCCCCATGATAAATAATTATGTGACACCAAATTTCAGGGGGCGGGGGGAGGTTGAGGAACTCTCCCATACCAACTTTCGTAGTGAAAGTTCATTTCTTTATGTCCGTGTCTTGGTTGAGTAAAGGTATCTCAATGTGCTTTTGATATTTTATTCTTCTTTTGTGAAGTGCCTGTTCAAATTTTTTTGCCCATTTTTCTATTATTTTCCCTGTCTTTCTCTTACTGATTAGTAGAAATCCCTTATAAAGTTTGTTCATAAGTTTCTGGTTGGATACATACAAATATGTTGTTTGAATGTGTAGTTGACCATACCACTCTTTTAATACTGCCTTTTACTATTTTTTTTATTTTAAAAATTAATTGTACTGGGCCGGCCCGGTGGCGCACTGCTACAGTGCGCCGCTTGGGAGCGTGGCTGCCGAGGGTTCGGATCCCACATACAGACCGGTTCCTGCTCACTGGCTGAGCGAGGTGCGGGAGTGGCACCGAGGGTTGCGATCCCGTTTCCGGTCCCGGTCAGGTATGGGCGCGACACTGAGGGTTGCGATCCATTGCCGGACACGAAAAAAGACAAAAAAAAAGAGGAAAAAAAAATTAATTGTACATACTTGTGGGGTATGGTATATTATTTCAATACATGCGTATGCGAAAAAAAAAATTAATTGTACATACTTGTGGGGTATGGTATATTATTTCAATACATGCGTATGCTGTACATTAATTCACTTTTTAAATTTGGGCTATTTGGTTTTTATGCTGCTGAGTTGTTTGAGTTTTTATATATTCTAGATATTGGCCCCTTGTCTGATATGAAATTTGCAAACACTTTCTCCCATTCTGTAGATTGTCTCCTCACATTGTTGATTGTGTCCTTCGCTGTGCAGAAGCTTTTTCATTTGATGTAGTCCCACTTGTGTATTTTTGCTTTAGTTGTCTGTGCTTTTGTAGTCGTGTTCAGAAAAGTGCTGCCCACTCCCATTTTGCATAGCATTTCCCCTGTGTTTTCTTATAATAGCTTCCTAGTTTTGGGTCTTAAATTTATGTCTGTGACTCACTTTGAGTTGATTTTTGTGTAAGGGATCTACATTTCAGTCTTATCGATGTGGATATCCAGTTTTCCCATTGCCATTTATAGAAAAGGCTCTCTTTCCCCAGTGTTTATTTTTGGAACCTTTGTCAAAAATCAGCTGGTTGTAAATGCATGAGTTTATTTCTGGGCTCTCTATTCTGTTTCACTGGTCAGTTTGTCTATTTTTATGCCAGGACCATGCTATTTTGGTTACTATAGATTTATAGTATGTTTTGAAGTCAGGTAGTGTGATGCCTCCAACTTTGTTCTTTTTGTTTAATATTGCTTTAGCCACATGGATCTTTTGTGGTTTCATACATATGTTAGGATCATTCTTTTTTCTCTCTGTGAGAATGTCATTGGTATTTTGATAGTGATTGCATTGAATCTGTAGATTACTTTAGATAATATGGATATTTTGATATTAACTCTTCTAACCAATGAACAATGGATATCTTTCCACTTATTTGTATCTCCTTCAGTTTCTTTCAGCAGTGTTTTATAGTTTTCATTGTAGAGGTCTTTTCCCTCCTTGGTTAAATTTACTCCTATATGTTTCTCCTTCCTTCCTTCCTTCCTTCCTTCCTTCCTTCCTTCCTTCCTTCCTTCCTTTTTTTTCTTTCTTTTCTTGGTAGCTATTGTGAATCTGATCACTTTCTTGATTTCTTCAGATAATTTGTTATTGGTATATAGGAGTGCTATTGATTTTTGTGTGTTGAATTTGTATCCTGCTGCTTTACTGAATTAGTTCCAGTAATTTTTGGTGGAATCTTTAGCTTTTTATAAGTATACAATCATGTTATCTGCATATAAGGATAGTTTGACGTCTTCCTTACAATTTGAATGTCCATTATTGCTTCCTGTTGCCTTATTGCACTGGCTAGAACTTCTAATACTATGTTGAAGAATGGGAAAAATGGGCATCCTTGTCTTGCTCCAGATGTTAGAAGAAAAGCCTCCAGTTTTTGTCCATTCACTGTGATATTAGCTGTGGGTTTATCATATGGCCTTTATTGTGTTGAAGTACATTCCTTCTATGCCTAAATTGTTGAATGTTTTTATCATGATGTAACGTTGGATTCTATCAAATGCTTTTTCTGCATCTATTGAAATGATCATATGGATTTTTCTTCTTTTCATTCTGTTGATATTATGTATCACATTAATAGATTTGCATATGGAAACATCCTTGCATCCTGGGAAGAAACCCACTTGATCATGGTGAATAATCTTTTTAATGTGGTGTTGGATTCGGTTTGCCAGTATTTTGTTTTGTATCTCTGCATCCGTGTTCATTAGGGATATTGGTCTATAGGTTTTTGTTTTTGTTTGGTTTGGTTTTCTTTTTTTCCTGTTTCTTTTTTCTGGTTTTAATATGAGAGCAATGCTGGCCTCATAGAATGAGAGTTTGGAAGTATTCTCTCCTCTGCAACTTTTTTAAAGAGTTTGAGAAGAATTTGGTGTTAATTTTTCTTTAAATGTTTGGTGGAATTCAGCATTGAAGTTCTCTGGTCCTGGGGTTTTCTTTGCTGGGAGACTTTTTATTACTGCTTCAACCTCATTACTCATTATTGGTCTGTTTAGGTTTTCTAATTCTTCATGATTCAACCTTGGTAAGTTATATGTGTCCAGGAATTTATTTATTTCTTCTAGGCTTTCCAGTTTTTTGTGTATAGTTATTCGTTATAGATTCTTATGATCCTGTGTGTTTCTGTGATATCAGTTGTAATATCTCCTTTTTCATTTCTGATTCTATTTATTTGAGTCTTCTGTCTTTTTTCTTCATTAGTCTAGCTAAATGTTTATTGACTTCATTTATCTTTTCAAAAAACTCTCTGTCTTGTCAAACTTTGGTAGTGTTTCATAGTCTCCAATTCATTCTGCTCTGATGTTTGTTATTTCTCTCCTACTAATTTTGAATTTGATTTGTTCTTGTTTTTCTGGTTTCTTGAGGTGTAACATTGTTCTTCGTTTGAAGTCTTTCTACTTTCTTGATACAGACATTTATTGTTATTAACTTCCCACTTAGAACTGCTTTTACTGTATCCCATAGGTTTTAGTATGTTGTATTTTTATTTCCATTTGTCTTCAGAAATTTATAAATTTCCTTTTTTATTTCTTCTGTGACCCATTCATTGTTTAGGAACATTTCATTTAATTTCCATATGTTTGTACAGTTTCCAATGTCTCTTCTATTTTTTATTACTAGTTTTATCCCACTATGGTCAGACAGGATAGTTGGTATAATTTCAGTATATAGAGATTTGTCAAGACTTGTTTTGTGACCCAACATATGGTCTATTCTAGAGAATGTTCCATGTGCTGCCGAGAAGACATGTATTCTGTAGTTGTTGGATGAAATGTTCTATAAATATCTGTTAGGTTTAATTAGACTAGAGTGGAGGTTAAATCTGATGTTTCTTGCTTAATTTTCTGCCTGGATGATCTGTCCTTTGCTGAAAGTGGGGTATTAAAGTCCCCAACTACTACTGTGTTGGAGTCTATTTCTCTTATTAGATATAATTTTACTTGCTTTATAAAGTTGGGGGCTCCAGTTTGCTTGCATATATATTTAGAATTGTTACATCTTCCTGTTCAACTGATACCTTTATCATTATATAAAGACCTTTATTGCTTGTATTTTTTTCTTTCCTTGACTTGATGATTATTCGATCTAAGTATAGCTACTCTTGCTTTTTTAATTGTCATTTGCATGAAATAGTTTTCATCCCTTCACTTTCAGGCAACATGAGTCCTTATAGATGAAGTGAGTTTCTTGTAGGCAGTATATTATTGGTTCTTGTTTTATAATCTATTTAGCCACTGTATATCTTTTAATCAGGTAAATTTAATCCATTTCCATTTAGAGTTGTTACTGATATGTAGGGACTTGTTAGTAACATTTCGTTACCTTTTTTCTGGTTGTTTCATAGATCCTATTTCCTGTTCTTACAATCTTCCTTTGCCATTACATGGTTTTCTCTAGTAGTGTATTGTGATTTCTCACTATTTATTTTTAGTGTGTATATTAAAGATTTTTGTGTTATGGTTACCATGAAGCTTACAAAAAGACATATTATTGTTATAACAGATTATTTTAAACTAATAACAATTTAACTTCGGTATCTCAGGGAAAAAATAAAAAAAGCAAAGCCAAGTCTATGCTCTGATGTCATCCCCTCCCCCCCCACACTTTTTGACATTTTGTTGATTCAAGTTACATTTTTTTTTTTTTTTGTCTTTTTCCATGTCCGGCAACGGATCGCAACCCTCAGTGTTG
>NW_007748779.1:0-540 GCF_000696425.1 Galeopterus variegatus
TCATTTGTAATTATATGTCTTTCAATAATTTAAAAACTACGTTCACATATGTGATCCCTTGCTACACAGCAATCTTATGAAAAGATGGAGCAGTCTCATGTCCAAGGCAAATCTCACTTTGCTGAAATTGCAGAAGTTCCTAATCTAATTGCTGTGAAACTGACTACCATCACCCAATGCAAAAATGAAGTACTCAGAGCAGTGGTAGCACTCCATACCTCCAAATCCACTAGCAATGTGATATTACCTCACCAGCGACGGACCATCAAAAGCAGCCTCAGACCTTCCTCCTCCTGGTTGTACGAGGCTTTTTCTGACTCACCTCAAGTCCTGTGATTGTTCTTCTCAGCACAGTCAATGTTGCTCAAAGAGTCCGTACTACAAGCCACAAGACCCAGCACCCTGCTCTGGCCCTTGGGCCTAGTGTCTCTCAGTGATTCCTTTGAACATGCATTTTAAACATGGCCTATAAATAGACATTGTAGGGCCGGCCCGGTGGCGCACTGGATAGTGCGCTGCTTGGGAAGCGCGGCGGCGCTC
>NW_007748779.1:759-11571 GCF_000696425.1 Galeopterus variegatus
TATGCTTCTGGCGTGAGCCTCAGGCTGCTTCTACTCATGGCCAAAAGCTACAGGGCAACCGACAGGTGCAGGGAGATCACATGACAAGAGAAAGCGAGAGAGAGAGAGAGAGAGAGAGAGAGAGAGAGAGAGAGAGAGAGAGAGAGAGGTGCCAGAATCCTTTCAATAATCAGCTCTCATGGGAACTAATAGAGAGAGAACTCACTCACTAATCCCCTCCCCGCAGGGAAGGCATTAATCTACTCATGAAGGATCTGCCTCAAGACCCAGACATCTCCCAACAGTGCCACACAGGGGATCAGATTTCAACATAAGCTTTGAGAGGTCCAATACATCCAAACTACCTTACTGATATTTGTATCAACATGGGGTTAATGGATATAATTAATTCACTCCAGCACTGGTTACATGTCAGAAACCATGATGAAATTGTCAGGGATAAAAGAATAAACAGACGTGGTACATGGCTTCATGGATCATACAGTCTAGCATGGGGACAGGAGTGAAAAGCAAATCCTATTTATGAGATTATAACTACAGTGGAAATACACAGTGAGGACAATGGACACATATGAGGATGGGAACGCATATTTGCTCTGCATGGGCCAGGATGAGGGTGGCAATTCAATGAAAATAAAAGTGCAGTCAGTACAAATGTAGGGCATTTTGTGACTGTTCTGTGCTGTGGTTATTTCATAATATCCTTGATATGCATAGCCTTTTTAATGTTTTGCATTTATAACATACGCCTCAGTGTTTTTATCTTTAACTAGGCTGCTTGGAGTCTGCTCTATGCATGCACAGTCAGTAACCATCCAGAAATACTTGTATTTATTAATGTTTTGGATACTCAGCACAGCACAGACTGCAGACTTCCCCCAGAATAAAAACTGAGCAAGAAAGAATATTAAGAGAGAACATTAACATCAGAAAGTTACCTGAGTGTGGAGGACTGAGGTCATATAGAAACATCTTTTTACCCTGGGTTGGTTGGGAAGCCAATGGAGTGTTTTGAGCAAAGAAGTCCCATCATCTGCTCTGTTTAGGTTAATTGCACTGCCAGTTATGGAAAACATACTGTTAGGAGGTAGGCCAGCTTGGTTGGGGGTACAAGAAGGAATTATAGAAAGGTATTATAATAATTTAAGCAAAATTGATGGTGGCTTGTACCAGGCCAATAACAACAGACACGTGATCAGTTTCTGCAGTGCACAGCTCTGGCTCCTAGCATGGTACACTTTGGCTGGTCACCAGAGCACAGCAGAGCTTTCCTATATCGTCACAGGTAGCCCGTGTCTGATTACTCTGTCTTGTCTAATACAGCAATATGCCATCAAGTTATTAAGTGTAGTAAGCCATTAACCAAAATTAATTATACAGCAGTCAGTACAAATGTAGGGCATTTTGTGACTGTTCTGTGCTGTGGTTATTTCATAATATCCTTGATATGCATAGCCTTTTTAATGTTTTGCATTTATAACATACGCCTCAGTGTTTTTATCTTTAACTAGGCTGCTTGGAGTCTGCTCTATGCATGCACAGTCAGTAACCATCCAGAAATACTTGTATTTATTAATGTTTTGGATACTCAGCACAGCACAGACTGCAGACTTCCCCCAGAATAAAAACTGAGCAAGAAAGAATATTAAGAGAGAACATTAACATCAGAAAGTTACCTGAGTGTGGAGGACTGAGGTCATATAGAAACATCTTTTTACCCTGGGTTGGTTGGGAAGCCAATGGAGTTTTTTGAACAAAGGAGTCCCATCATCTGCTCTGTTTAGGTTAATTGCACTGCCAGTTATGGAAAACATACTGTTAGGAGGTAGGCCAGCTTGGTTGGGGGTACAAGAAGGAATTATAGAAAGGTATTATAATAATTTAAGCAAAATTGATGGTGGCTTGTACCAGGCCAATAACAACAGACACGTGATCAGTTTCTGCAGTGCACAGCTCTGGCTCCTAGCATGGTACACTTTGGCTGGTCACCAGAGCACAGCAGAGCTTTCCTATATCCTCACAGGTAGCCTGTGTCTGATAACTCTGTCTTGTCTAATACAGCATTATGCCATCAAGTTATTAAGTGTAGTAAGCCATTAACCAAAATTAATTATACATATGCCACATAACAATGCATTGGACTCTTTGAATATGTCTAATTGACATATGTCCCATTGTACTGTGGCTCAGACAGATCAAATTGCCTGTGGTTACAAAAACATACACGAAAGGAGAGAATATTATAATGAATCGACATGTACCTATCACACAGATTCAGTGACTATCACTTTATGATTATCTCTTTCTTATCCTGCTTCATTATACCCTTATCCACTCCCCAACATGCTGCCTATACAGACATACACATGGATTACTTTTTCTTTATATTTTCAAATCATTTCAAACTTCCAGAAAAATTGCAATATTAGTCTAAATAACTTTTTTTTTCTGAATCACCCAAGATCAGGTTGCAGACATGATGTCACACTATGCATAGATACTTCTGTGTTCATATCCCGCACACGGTGCTTTCCTACATAGCTACAACATAGCCATCAAAATCAGGAAATAAACATTTCACTATGATCCAATCTGAACCTCTTTCAAGTTCCTTCTAATTTCCCAACATCCTTAAGTGCAAAAGATCCCAACTCAGAATCACTTTTGATACCTTGTGGTCATGTGTTCCCAATCTCTTTCCACATGAAATATTTTCTTTGAAGAGCAGGCACCTTGCAGAATGTACCCCAATATGCATCCTTCTGATGTTTGCTCATGAGTAGATCCAGGCTATGCACTTTGGCAGAGATAACACAGAAGTGATGTGATGTTCTTTCTATTGCTTTCAGGGGCACACAATGTAGCTTTGTCTTATTATAGGTGATGTTAACCTGGATGAAGTGCTGCCTCCTTGGTGTTCCCCCTACATTTTCCCCTATTTCTTCAACAAGCATTTTGTGGGTATGGACTTTATGAACATGTAATCCTCTCTCTAGAATCAGTTATTACTGTCATGGTTGTCACATGGTGATCTTCCAATTTTACAATTCATTTTACATATATTTGTTCGCATTATACTGCAAGAAAGAGGTTTCTCTTCTTCCCACTTCCTTATTCATCTATTTCATATCAGTATAAACTCATAGACTACTATTTTTTTCAACAGGTTGTATAATCTGTTACTGTCATTATTTATTTTGATACTCAATTGTCCCAGATCTGGCCAATAAAAGCCCCTTCAAGTTGCCTTCTATATTCATTTTACATGTTCTCAGCACTTTTTAATTTTCAGGCAGAATAAGATGTTCCAGGCTCATCTTGCCCAGCTCCGGAATCATTTATTTCTCTAAGGAGCTCTGGTTTCTTTTAATGGGGCCTGATATTCAGAAAGCAAACTCCAGAGTTGGAAATATACACCCACCCACCCACCACCAGCATGTACATTTGTACTTGTTGTTATATCTACAGCTATATATTGAAAACCATAAGTTCACACTGACACCCCTAATTCCAATTCAGCACCACAGGATTCATTCTAGTTCTTCTCTTTTTCATATCTCTATTCTTTTCCAGAGGGCAAAACTTGCCTCTCATTAGCTTCAGTATATTTACTATATTAGTCGATTTCTGTGGCTTATAGCAAAATACTGGATCTGAGTAATCTGTAAGAAAATGAATTTATTGCTTACAGTTTCAGAGACTGAGAAGTCCAAAGTCCAGGGAGCACGTCTGGTGAGGGTTTTCTTTGGTGTTGGCTTTACAGCAGTGCAGGGGTCTCACATGGCAGGAAATGGTGGAGCAGAGAGAGAGAGAGAGAGAGACTCTCACATGCTTTCCTTTCAAAGCCCTTGGAACCAGGCACCTGACCACCATTATTAATCCATTCACCATGGTATGGTTGGTCCTACAATCTAATCACCTCTTCAAGGCTCCACCTTTCAAAGACCATAATAACATTTCCCACTCTCTTAACAGTCACAGTGGGCATCAAGTTTTGGGGGAATACTCAATCCAAGGCTTTTACTTTTGCTCAATTCCCCTTTTTGTAATCAATTCCCTTTCCCCAGCGGGTCACTGCTGTAGGTCACCTGCCTTTTGTGGCTTCTACTCTCTCCTCAGCCATTTCTGTCCACTGGGTTACCTCCCTGTCCTGGGCTGCAACCTCCCTGCATCAGGCGGTCACTGTCCCACCTGGCATTCTGATTCTAGCCCTCCCACATATCCCTCAGTTTTTTCTCATTCAGGATTTTGGGCTAAATTTTCAAGGAAGAAGTAAAGAAAGAAAGAAAAAAAGGAAGCACTGTTTCTACTCTCAAATCTGATTCTTTGTACTCTGCTAAAGTTTCCCTAAAAAACATTATGTGATAACTATTCTATTGGACAGTTGTATTGAGGAGTTCTGCTCTCACTTCTTGTCAATAGGTTTTTTAAAAAAACAGCATGGATGAAGAAAGTACACTGATATCTATGAATGAATAAAATAGGGGTGCTTTTCATTACAATTCCCACAAGAAAGAGCAATTGTCTGAAAATGCACTCAGTTAATAATCCACTTAGCCACAGACTGGCAGGGGTCCAGGTCATTTGTAAACATGTTTCCATGGCATGCATTACAATCCCAGAGGTGTCTGTTGTAACAAGAATTACAAGGAAATCCTGATATTTCAACAGCTATTCCATGTGACCACAAATATCCTTCATACTACTTATTAATCAAATGAGACTACTTATAGCAGTAGAAGAAAGAATATTGTATAGTAATATGAATTGACTCATCACTATTGAAGAATCAGAAACTGTTCGTAATAGTGCTTTGCATTTATTTTAGAACAAATTTTAAAACAAATCTTTCTGTGGCTTGTGGTATTCTCTTGATTATGTTTACCTCTTCCTCTGAGAACCATCTTAAAAATTGTTTTATAATAAAATAAGATAATTTGAGGACGAGGTTATACAGTATTGGCAAAAGAAAGATTTTTTTATTCTCAGATGTTAGTCTCTGCTACTAGGTTCAAGACGTCTGACTACAGGCGTCCAACTCACCTCTCATGCAAAAAATGTCTAAAACAACAAGTGGATAGTCAAACGTCGAGGAGAGTTTCTGGGAGAAAACACCGGAATTCAGCAATACAGTGAGCAAGGCCCCCTGAGGTTCAGAAGCTCACGACGGCAGCATAAAGATGAGTGAAGTATGTGACCAAGATTGGCTCAGAGCTGGGAGAAACTCGTTGCTGCTGGGAAAAGGTAGGTGGGTGGAGTTCTGAGCAGTCCTGCTTCCATCTCATAAACAAAATTGACAAACCGTTAGAGACTACTGTGAACAACTACAGGCCAACAAATTTGGAAATCTGGTGGAAACGGATAAAATTTCTGGACACATACAAAGTACCAAGACTGAACCAAGAAGAAACAGAAAACCTGAACAGACCAATAAAAAGCAGCGAGAGTGAAGCAGTAATCAGCAGCCTCCCAACAAAGAGAAGCCCAGGAGTGTATGTCTTTACTGCTGAATTCTGCTAAACCTCTAAAGAGGAATTAATACCAATTCTTCTCAAACTATTACAAAACATTAAAGCAGAGGCTATTCTCTGGAATTCATTCTATGATACCAAAATCAGACAAGGACACAACAAAAAAAAAGAAAACTACAGGCCAGTATCCCTAATGAACATAGACACAAAAAGGACTTAATATGCAAGGAACTTGAACAACTCAAGAGCAAAAAACAAATAATCTGATGAAAAAGTAGGCAAAGAAGCTGAATAGACATTCTCAAAAGAAGACATACAGATGGCTAACAGGTATATGAAAAAATGCTCAACATCACTAAACATCAGAGAAATGCAAATCAGAGAAAACCACGATGAGATATCATCTTATCCCAGCTAGACTGACTTTTATCAAAAAGACAAAAAATAGCAAATGTGGACAAAGATGTGGAGAAAGGGGGACTCTCATACGCTGTTGGTGGGAATGTAAATTAGAAAAGCCATTATGGAAAACTGTAAAGAAGTTCCTCAAAAAAATAAAAATCGAACTATCACGTGATCCAGCAATCCCACTGCTGGGTATTTATCCAAAGGGAAGGAAATTTGCATATTGAAGAGATATCTGCACCCCCATGTTTATTACAAGCACTATTCACAATAGCCAAGATATGGAATCAACCCAGGTGACCATGGACAGATGAATGGATAAAGAAAATTAGTGTTTACGCACAATGGAATACTACTCAGCCATAAAAAAGAATGAAATTCCTGGGCCGGCCCGGTGGCGCACTGCTACAGTGCGCCGCTTGGAGTGCAGTGGCGCTCCCGCCGAGGGTTCGGATCCCACATACAGACCGGTTCCCGCTCACTGGCTGAGCGAGGTGTGGGAGCAACACCGAGGGTTGCGATCCCGTTGCCGGTCCTGGTCCGGTGCGGGCGCGACACTGAGGGTTGCGATCCGTTGCCAGACACGAAAAAAGACAAAAAGGAAAAAAAAAAAAGAATGAAATTCCTGTCATTGGCAGCAGCATGAATGATCCTGGAAGATATTATGTTAAGTGAAATAAATCAGAAACAGACAGATAAATACCGCATGTTCTCACTTATATGTGTGAGCTAAAAAAAATTAATAATTTGAACTTTTAGAAGTAGACAGTAGTAGACAGTAGAACTGTGGTTACTAGAGTCTGGGAAGGGGAGGAAGAAGCAGGGATAGTGAAAGGTTGGTTGATGGATTCAAAATTATAGGTAGATAGGGAAAATAAGTTCCAGTGGTATACAGCAGTGCTATGTGTCCATAATTAATAATTTATTGTATGTTATCAAATGGCTAGAAGAGAGGAGCTCACATGTTCTCATCAGAAAGAAATAAATTTTTGCAATGATGAATTTGCTAACTACCCTGATTTGATCATTACACATTGTATCCATATACTAAAATATAGCTCTGCACCCCATAAATGTGTACCACCAATACATTCAGTTAACAAATAATTAAATTACTAAAAAAATTTTTATTTTTCAATGAAGTGCTCTTATTAGGGGAAAAAAGATATTAGTTGCAAAGCTTATTTAAGTGAGTTATTTGTGTAGAGTGTTTTATTTTCCCACAACAAAAAATAGAAAAAAGTGAGTGCATCACTTGGAGAGTATTCCGTGTCAAGTCCAGTTCAAGTGAACAGTCCATTTTCACATGGTCCACTTTCTAATCTCTGACACATTCTGTGTGATAAATCTCACTCCACACATTTCCAGAGCCTGCTCTCCCTAAAGTTGCCAGTTAACATCCTGATTTTCACTTGGCCTTCACACTCTGCGCTATATGAACCTACCATCTCCCTTGTGTTGCTCCTGATGGCAGTCTCCTGTGGCTGCTGATATCTGGCCCTTCCTTGCTATTTTCCTATATGACTACTGAACATTGTGGTCAGCCCAGCGTTCAGTGTTCCACAGCCTTCTGTCCTTGTTTCTGCCCCCTTATTACTCTCCGTGTTTCTTATGAGTGTTTGTCTCTACTCACATGGTATCTGGAACTCTGAATATGTTGATGAGTCACGAGTATATGTGTCAAACCAAAATCTCCGTATCGTGGCATACACAAATATATCCAATGACTTATTGGGTATATATAACAGGATATGACTCCCTCGAGAACGAGAATCATGTCTAATTTATCTATTGTATCTTCAGCACAAATCAGAGTGCACACATAGCAGATATTTAATAACTGTGTCCTACATAAACACTCAAAGTCCTCTTTTCCCCAAGAACCTAGTCAACTTCCAGCATTACTTACGTTATGGAGTGGGAACGCTAGGTACAAAGCATGATAGTTGTTACGGCATAATTATTGACTTCCCCACTCCATTACCGCCCATGTTTAATCTGTGAATAGACCCATCACTGCCTCTCTGTCCTCATCGTTTCAGTCTTACACCTCCTCATCTTATCTGGCCGGACCCAATAAAATGATCTATTTAGTACTCTCTCTGCCTCTGGTCCTAACTCACTCCAAAAAATGTCTCTAAAACCACTGTCATAGTTTGTCTTCTAAAAAGAAAATCTCTTAGTCCAAACTCATAGAATGTATAACCCCCAGAGTGAACCCTAATGCAAACTATACCCTTTGGATGTCTATAATGTGTCAATGAAGTTTCATCAGTTATAACAAATGTTACCACTCTGGTTCAGGATGTTCATAACGAGGGAGGCTATGCATGTGGGGGTGGGGTGGGGAAGGGGGTAAATGGGAAATCTCCATTTTCAATTTTGCTGTGAACCTGAAACTGCTCTAAAAAACTAAAATCTTTAAAAATGAATGAATGAATGAATCAATAAAATAGACGGATTTGTAAACAAGGGAAAATACAGTATACCCAGAAGAAAGAAAGGAAGGAAATTTAGCAAAATGTTAACATTGTTGCTGGGAGGTAGAATCACAGGGAATTTTCATTTCCATACTCTGTTTAGAACAAAGCTGTCATATAGGGCTTCACAGACAGTGCACTGCACAAATCCAGGAGGCCCATTCATCCCTTCACACCTCCAGCTTGTACAGCCTCTTTTTTTGCCTACAGTTTCTAAAATGCACATATGTATTATTTTTGTGTAATCAAACAATTAAATGCAGTTTTAAAAATGGTTTTTAAGGGCCGGCCCGGTGGCACACTGCTACAGTGCGCCGCTTGGGAGCGCGGCGGCACTCCTGCCGAGGGTTCGGATCCCACGTACAGACCGGCCGCTCACTGGCTGAGCGAGGGGCGGGTGCAGCACCGAGGGTTGCAATCCCGTTGCCGGTCCCGGTCCAGTACGGGCGCAACACTGAGGGTTGCGATCCATTGCCGGTCACAAAAAAAAGACAAAAAGGAAAAAAGAAATGGTTTTTAAAAACTCTTACCATCCTATTGCCTTTCTTCAAATCTGTCAATGACTTCCCTTTACCAAAATGACAGTCTCAACTCCTTATCCTTATAAAATCAAGACCATTTGTAATTCGACTTCTGTACCTCTCTGGTCTGTTCCTCTGTGTTCTTCCTTTCTATCCTGCCCTCCTACAGTTGTCCTTCTGTAGCTGTGACATGCAGTCGCATCTCTCTGCTTTTGCTATTTCCTCTGCTGAGAATGCTCCTCTTTTTTCTTTTTTTTTTTTTTTCTTTTTGTCTTTTTTCGTGTCCGGCAACGGATTGCAACCCTCAGTGTCGCCCCCGTACCGGACCGGGACTAGAGGAATACCTCTTCATCTTTTGATTCCTGATGAACCTTTTCCTGGCCTCACTTCCTGCTCCCTCAGTAGGATTAAGTCACTGTCCCCTGCTTCGGTGCCTCCTATATATTTTATAGTAGTGTATCACAATGCTTTTTTCATTCATTTTTCATAGTTTTGTATCCTGATAAAAGATCATGCCTTCCTTGATGTTAAATAAAATGTCTTTTTGATCTTTTTTACTGCAATTTATCCCAGTATTACACACTGGTCCTAGATGGTGCTCAATAAATATATGTTGAAAGAATGAAAAAAAGAAAGAAAGAAAAAAGAAGGTGGCCTGATTCTACAGTTCACACTTCATACTGCATTTTATTAATGGATCCACCACAAAGAAGATGTGTGATATGTCATGTAGGCAAATTTGTGCATTTTGGTGCAATATACACCCAAGATTAGCTAGTTTCACAAGTGAGATATATTTCTGAAGACCTTACTTTTCTAACATCAACTGAATTATTGTGCAACAGAGATGATGCCAGGGCAGGGCGTTCTGTGACCAGGATGTGCTGAGCTCAGCGTTTAAGGGTGCAGACCCTGAAGTCAGTCTATCTAAGTCCAAATCAGAACTCCAGTATTTACCAGTTGGGTAAACTTAGCCCAGCTGATAAATTTCCTCATTTGTTAAATGAAGATAGAATGAGTATCTACCCTCAAAGGTAATTTTATTTATTATTTTTTAATTAACTTATTTTTATTGAAATGTATTGATTATACATATCTGTGGGCTACATATATGTATAATACATGTATATAATGTGTGAGGATCAAGTCAGGGTAAGTAGCATGTTCATCATTACCAAACTCCATCATTTCTTTGAAATGAGGATATTTGATCTCCTCTCTTCTAGCTCTTTGATAACATGAAGTAAATTACTCTTAACTATAAATGCCTGGCTCGACTATACACCCATAGAACTTATTTTTCTTATCCGGTTGTTTTGTGTCCATTAACCAACGTCTCACTATCCCTCCCCCCTCTTCCTCTTTCCCACTTCTAATAACCACAGTTCTGCTCTCTCCTAAAAGTTCAGCTTAGGTAATTTTAAAGACCTAATTAAATAAGCTATGCAAAGCTATTATCTATAATATCAATGGAAATTTAACAAAAACTTGTAATGATTATAAATGGATTGAAATAAAATGATTGTCATTTTTCATATTAGTTTTTTAAAATAGAAAACTACCTTTATTTAACCTGTTCACTTCTGTTCAGTAAAAATCTAGGAATTTATTATAGTTATTCAACAATATATCAATATCAATTTTTCAGATTTCTTTTATAAAAAGATACTGTAGCTTATATTTTCCATTTTATTTCTCAGGTTTTAAGTTAAAAACATATTTTGAAGAACAAATATTTTAAGAAAATCATTATAAGAAAAATAGTATTTTAATCTTAATTCGGCATCTACAAAGAAATTCGTTCTTCATCAGAGATATTTCCTAGAAAATATTTCACAAGTTTACCAATGAAATTAAGTTTTAAAATTTCTATTTAAAAATCTATTTTAAAATTTCTATCACTTTAGTAGAAAAGAAAGCTTTTATCCATGATTT
>NW_007748779.1:13625-14069 GCF_000696425.1 Galeopterus variegatus
TGAAGAGCAGATTCATGTATACCTATTGATTCCTATTTATCATATTGCTATGCAATAAATTGATAAATAATGTGATAAATTAATGTGATGTGATATTAGCTAAGGTTTGTTTTCTCCTTTAATATGATGGCTAAATAATAAAATTATTTACCAATAATGACTCTCAAATTTTTTTGTCTTTTTAAATTAAAACATATTGATTATAAACATATATATATACAGAGTTGAATTTCAATTTCAATACTTGTATGCAATGTGTGATGATCAAATGAGGGTAATTAGCATGTTCATCACTACCAAATTTAATCATTTCTTTGTGATGAGGACGTTCGATTTTATTGACCACAAATTATATTGTAAACTCTGATTTACACTATAAAATGTTATATACCTGCCAGGGAAGTTTTGCTGTTGTTGTTTTCTAAGTATACAAATGTAAATGAT
>NW_007748780.1:0-450 GCF_000696425.1 Galeopterus variegatus
GGTCAGATCAGCTGTCCATGCTGCACCCTGGTGTTCCCAGTGGGCCCCCACCACCTGCACTCGAAACACTTCCCATGGGACAGGCTGTGCCCCAGTCCGTTGCGATGACTCACCAACCTCTGAGCAGCTCCTCATCTCAGTCGTAGCTTCTCGCTCCTGTGCAGGTCCCTGGGAACCCCAACAGTGGTCCTGCTGGCCTGAGGGCCACTAAGGTCCTCCTCTCCCCTGCTGCCNAATGTGACATTGTGCTCTTAGTTAATGATAGTTCCCTTTACCTTAAAATTAAAACAAAAAAAAATCCCAAGACCATTTATTACCTTTGTACTCAGAAAGTTTAAGAACCGTGAATATATTATTACCTTTTTGGAGAAAATGGAGTTTGAAGGAACTGTCTTCCTGGGAAATTTATTATTCATCCTGTCCTCTTTCTCTTTTCATTCTAACGTTTTT
>NW_007748780.1:1455-2514 GCF_000696425.1 Galeopterus variegatus
TCTATTCTGCCATCTTGACCAGAAGCCAGTATAACACTTTAATACATGAACTCTGAAGTCAGGTTTGAATCCTACGTTGCTATTAACTAAATAATAACTTCAAACAAGTTATTTAACTTCTCTAAGCCCCAGTTTTCATATCTGTAAAATGAAGATTATAATAGTACCTCTCTTTTAGGATTGTTTTGAGGTTTAAGTACAATAATACACGTAAAGTGTTTAGCACAGTGTCTAGAAAAGAATAGGCACTCCATAAGTATTAGGTGTTATTACTAGATCACCTAGAATTATAGCATTAAAAGAGACATTAGCAAAAATGTAGTCCCATCAATTGCTTTGCACAAACATGAGCCAAAACAATTGTGAAAAACTGATGAGTCTTATTAGACTATTTTCTAGTCATGAGACAAAGGTTGTGATTGTACACACTTCAGAATTTTTAATCTAGTAGAGAGGGAACATTTGATGAGGAAGAAAAAGGTGAATATTTTCAGAAGCAATATCCTTAAGTCTGAGACTTAGCCTAGGCTTGAGTATGGACAGATTCCATTCTAACAGAAAGAAAGCCAGAGTTAGTTGCATGTAGAAATTCTCTTCTGATTGCTTTTGCTTTCTCAGAAAATAAAGTCAACTGCTGAGAATAAAGTGGGGGCACGGAGGATGTTGCACATTTAAAGACAGAAAAGGTGTGAAATAATCTAATGAACTTGGGGGAACGCACAGATTCTACCAGATCAATAATGTCTGCTTATTTTACATATTATAAATCTGATTCCAGAAATTATTGCTAACACCATCCCCAATATCTTCTGCTAATTGGTGTAATATAATGATCTACTCTCCTCACCTTATTCAGACAGTTATGTAACATTTAATAGTGGAAAGTACATGGAATTTCCCACGGACTTTACCTTCTGTTCCCGGGAAACTTAAATTCTGAATCTCCTCATTCGTAAAATGTGAATAAGAACATCTGCCTAACCAAGTTGTTATGGTAGTCAGAAAAGGCAATATATTAAATCTTTTTTTTTTTTTTTTTTTTTTTTTTTTTTTTTTTTC
>NW_007748780.1:3166-7647 GCF_000696425.1 Galeopterus variegatus
GAGCGCTGCCACGCTTCCCAAGCGGCGCACTATCCAGTGCGCCACCGGGCCGGCCCTAAATCTTGAACTTAGCAAGCCCACACTCAATTTTTAAGTTCTTTCCTCTTGCCTTGAAAAAAAAAAAAGTACATTTTAGCTGTTTTTATCTCCTGAAAACCTCTATGAATGTGTGCTGAGAAAACGCAGAATGAATAAATGAAAGCAGTGTTGGCTTTTGCTCATTATAAAAAATAATTTTTGTATCAAAGCCTAGCTTTACATACATTAATTGACCTCTGAATTGCTCTTTCTGCCATAAGCAACTAGAAAAGCAGACAAATACATGAAACAACTATTTTCAGACATTGGACTACAGGTATTGCAGAGCTGTAATCCCTGAGGAAAGGAAAACGAAGGAGGTGAGCCTTGTGATTGTCCCAGATTACTGCTTAAAGGCAGTTGACATACGAATCAAAATAAAGTCTAATGGTCTTGCTGCATTGAGGAGCTAGAGATGACAGTTCGGGATAACTGGGGGAGCTGCAAAAAGAAAAAGAGCTCCAGACATCTGCAAAGTAGTCACCTAGAGATTTTTGCATTAATTGGCATGGGATGAGGGAAATGACTGGAGTACTAAATAACAAGGCAAAGGAAAGAATGACTGGGAAGCAATAAACCAAACAATTCCTGGATCTCACAGAGCTGGGCATATTTCATGTTCTCAACCACTAGACAGAATGGAGAGAGCTTGTAATACATGGACCAGAAGGGTTGTGCTTTAGTAGTAGGGCCAAATTATTTCTAGAATAAAAGCTGCTATGGATTCACCCTAAGTTCTTAAAAGCAAGCCTCAAAATGTTTAAATTGATCCTCAAGTAATTTACTGTGTGCCAGAACGAAGTCTAAAACTGAAAAGATTGAACAACATCCAGCATTTAACAACATACAAAGCACAATGTTGAGCATCCAATCAAAAATTATCAGACATGCAAAGAAACAAAAAATATGACCTATAACCAGGGGGAAATGAGTCATAGAAAATTTCAAAAATAAGAGATAATGGAATTAATAGACATGAGCTTTTAAAAATTATTACACACACTCTAGGATAAAAAGAAATCAGGTATATAGTAATAGAAATGGAATATTTTTTTAAAAGATTCAAATAGAAATTCTAGAGATGAAAAATACAATATCCAAAATGAAAAAATATATATTTAATGAGATTAAGAGCCAATTAGATACAAAATACAGCAGAAGAAAAGATCTGTGAACATGAAAACAGCAATAAAAACTATCCAAAATAAAGTACAAAGAAAAGAAGTCTGAAAAAAAAAAGATAAACAGAGCCTCAGTGAGCTGCGTAAAAATAGAAAGCTGAGTAATGTGTGCAATTGGAGGCTGGAAGGAGAGATGAAAGAAGGAGGATACAAAATTATTACTTGGGAACAACACTTATAACAAAGTGATGGAGGTGGGTTGGGGCAAAAGAAAAATTTGACATGAAATGCAATTGTGACAAAGGCTTCAGTGGATCCCATGGGGGCCTCTGGAGCTGGGATGGCCTTTCAGAATTGTCCCAAATTAAGAGACATGGCTGGGTCTTTGTACTTTCCCATAAACTAGTCACTGGAATACGGGCCAATCCTGGGGATGACATGTAACCTTGGGTAAGGCAGGTCTCATTAGCCAAGCACAGTTCCTAAGGAGGACTACAGCCAATATTCCTGGCAGCTGTGGGGATGAATTGACTCAGCACTGAATGAGGATCTGTGCAGAACACCCCCATATTCACCACAAGAGATCCCTAGCATTCAAACAAACAGAAAAGGGTTTGTGTTAATATGAGAGAGAGACAGAGACAGAGAAACAGATAGAAGGAATGAGAACAATGGTTTTGGTTATTTTTTCGTTTGGTATTCGTTATTTTTTATTAAAAAGTAATTCTTATTTATTATAGATTAGTTAGAAAATGAAAGTGTAAATCACCTATAATCTTATCATTCAGTTACAACCCAATGAAAATCTGAAGAGTATTCTGTCTCCAGAACTTTATGTCTCTTTACTCAAGAGAAAGTAGCTCTCTTTTGTCTTCTAAAGCTTACATGATTAGCTAGGGTTAGAGATTAGCAATAGTTTTTCCTGAAAATTCATAATAGCACTAAAAATACAATGATGAAAGACCTGCTACTCTTGTTCATTATGTACATCTCAGACTTTTGTATTCATGTGTCTTCATTGGCTTTCTAATTTATTAGAAATTAAGAGACATAGAATTCTAAAGACTGCATCCGTCTTTAGACTGTAGCAGTCTCAATCTGCCTTCTAACTCCTAAGTGATCTGATTTGGCTGGCAGCACCCTGTGCTCAAACAAAGAATCAAAATCTTTTTCTCTTCCCCAGCTTAATTGATATTCATGTATCCCATCCACTCAGACTTATATTCCACCTGTTGCTGGGCTGGAACACTATTAAACATTACACTCATTGTTCATTAAACCATAAATTGGAAGGAATTACACAATTTGTAAATCACTCAAATACTGGCTGAAACTTAACTTTTGGAATCAGTGTTGGATAATTCTTAAAGCAAGTATTTATGTATTTATTTTTTAAGAAAGCTATTAGTGAGTTAGATTTTAGTGACTTATGGGCAGCAGTGCCATCTGCAGGCCTCCTGATGCAGCTCTTTTAAGTCTGGGAATCTCTTAAAAGGGATTTGACTACTAATTATTTATGGCTTAGTAATGTCAAATACAAAGTGTCAAATCACAAGTTTAAGAAGGGTAAATGTATAGGTAGAGATCCCTGTTAGGGAGTTTTTAACCACTGAGCTAATATCACCTATCATATTAATACATGTAATCAAAACATTAAACGTAATGTACAGGATCTAGAATGTAAATGAAGTGAGCATGGATATTGAAATCATGCAGAACTAGGTTGTAATTGTGGCTTCATTACTTACCAACTGCATGAAACCTTAAAAAATTTACTTAACCTCTCTAGGATGGAGTTTCCTTATTTGTAATATGAGGATACTTCCTTCATGACATGTTTGAAAGCTCAAATGAGATAACATGTATAAAGTACCTAGCACAGAATGTGACATTGTGCTCTTAGTTAATGATAGTTCCCTTTACCTTAAAATTAAAACAAAAAATCCCAAGACCATTTATTACCTTTGTACTCAAAAAGTTTAAGAACCGTGAATATATTATTACCTTTTTGGAGAAAATGGAGTTTGAAGGAATTGTCTTCCTGGGAAATTTATTATTCATCCTGTCCTCTTTCTCTTTTCATTCTAACGTTTTTTAAAATTTAAATATAGATACATATGTTGGCACCTGCATGGAATATTTCTGCAAAATATTTTCAATAATTTGGATTGGCCCATGGCTCACTTGGGAGAGTGTGGTGCTGATAACACCAGGGCCACAGGTTCGGATCCCTACATAGGGATGTCCGGTTAGCTCACCATCCATGTAACTTTAGAAAAGTTGTAGAATTTTTCACAGCCTGCTTCCCTATTTGTAAAACAGGGATATACTGTACCTTGGGGAGTTAGTCTGAGGATTATAAACAATGTATCTAAATTGTCTAGCTCAATATCTAGTATACAATGGACACTCAGTAAAAATGCAATAATAATATTATTAAATATCTCCTAGGATTAAACCACTGAAGACCAAACCTCAGAGGCTCACAGGTCTTTGAAAAATTTTTATTCCAGTTGTTATCCCCATTTACAAGCATAAATTTTACAGATTCAATGCCTCAGCTTCTCTCCACATGTGTTCATTCCATCAACTGTTTCGAGTGTCCATGATTTGAAGGAACTCCTCTAGTGTTGAATAAAACAGACAAAGTTCCTGCCTTCTGTTGTTTTAAGTCATGTAATTTAGACCTTTTAGGAGAACTACAGTGATTTTGGCTTCCATCATATATAGTGACATGGGGCAGGAATAATTAACCATAAAATACAGCATATTTTAGAAAGTGCTTCTTTTTCAGTCCAGTCCCATCATTTATTTGCTCAGGGAAAACCTCAGCTGTCTGACCCTTACATTGTTTGAGATGTGTGGCATCAGAGTGCTTGATTTTTCTTCTAACTGTAGTTCTCCAAAGCTTGTTCCACATGCCACTTCTGAGAATTCATACTGTTTTCCTCTCTCTAACAGCTTCGGAGGATTAAAGTAGCACCACATTTATACTAGGTTAGTCTGAGATGGTCAATAGGATCTTGCACAAATTTAGAAAATTTCTAAAATGGGAGCTCTATTTTACAAAATGTTTTTGAGAATAACTGAATCCATATCTCAGATAAGTTTAATAAGGTTGATTTAACTTAGATGTAGCTAATGACACAGTTTATGCTTCTAAAAACAAACTACACAAATGAAAGTTCCACTTGGGCTCCTACACAGGGAGTGGTAGCAGTGTGTTTCTGTGTTTCTCTTTACCCCCCCCCCCCCCCCCCCCCCCCCCCCCTCCTTTCTTTT
>NW_007748780.1:11369-11570 GCF_000696425.1 Galeopterus variegatus
CCATTCATGGGAACAGAGAGATTAAGTTTCCAACTCATAAACTTTGGGGGACCTATTCAAACCATACCAATTATTCAGAGTAATTTTATTCCTCCAAGGTTAAAATAACCTCCAGTTCCTACTTGATTTGTTTTCTCTCGATTGCCTTTAAAAATGTGTCTTTAAACATGTTATTAAGTGTTCACAGTTGTTATTTGTACT
>NW_007748781.1:0-258 GCF_000696425.1 Galeopterus variegatus
AGTGGGAATGTAAATTAGTATAGCAATTATGGAAAACAGTATGGAGGTTCCTCAAAAAACTACAAATAGAATTACCATATGATCCAGCAATCCCACTGCTGGGTATTTATTCAAATGAAAGGAAATTTGTATACCAAAGAGATATCTGCACTCCCATGTTCATTACAGCACTATTCACTGTAACCAAGATATGGAAGCAACCTAGGTGTCCATTGACAAATGAATGGATAAAGAAAGTGTGGTATATCTACACAATGG
>NW_007748781.1:2540-2758 GCF_000696425.1 Galeopterus variegatus
TGACCTCATATGACAAAAATAACTTTGCATATGTGATTAAGTTAAAGATCTTGAGATCCTGTATTATCTGGATAGGCCCCAAATGCCATTACAAGTATCTTTATAAGAGTAAGGCAGAGAGAGATTTTACTACAGACAAGAAAGCAGTATGATGATGGAAACAGATGAGACTTGAAGATGCTTTGCTGTTGGCTTTGAAGAGGAAGGAGGGGCCCATG
>NW_007748781.1:5055-5348 GCF_000696425.1 Galeopterus variegatus
CACCGAGGGTTGCGATCCCGTTGCCAGTCACGAAAAAAGACAAAAAGGAAAAAAAAAAGAATATTCATAACATCTTTATTCATAAAAGCCCCAAACTGGAAAACATCCAAATGTACCTACATGGAGAAGTGAATGCATGAATGTATTGTGATATATTCATAAAACATATTAACAGCTATCAATTCACATAGCAGTATGGATGAATCTCAAAAATTACATCAAGCTAAAGAATCCCACATACACACACACACAAAAAAAAAACCGGGGGGGGTGGGGAAGAAGATATAACAACT
>NW_007748781.1:10711-11569 GCF_000696425.1 Galeopterus variegatus
GCAGTCTGTTATGCCTTTGCATTTTCTGCACTAACTGAATTTGCCACTGTCAACTACTTCACCAAGCGGATTTAGGCTTGGGAAGGCAAGAAGGTGCCAGAAGGTCAGGAGATGAAGGTGAGATACAGCAAAAGACGGGCTGGGAAGCACTCCCTGAGAGGACTGTATTGGAACCAGGAGTGGGCGGCCTATAGCCTGCATGAACTGGACAGGGCTGTGGGTTATTCACTGGGGTCATCAATCCAATTCTCAACTGGAGTGCTTCTTGGCAACCTGGAGTATTGCCTGGGGGAAGGAAAAGAGGGAAGGTATCACGGAGGGTTGATGCCTTGTGGTGAGGGATCAAAGCCAACTTTGATGCAGCAAGACTCAAGGAGAACCCATTGGCACTTACAAAGTCACCCAGAGACCTAGGCTCTATCTTTAACACAGAGAACAATCTTTAGGGTAACCTGTGCCTTTAACTTTCCTTTACACTCATATTACTGTCAAACCAAAGTGATCATTATTTCTTCTGTGTCTTTACTTATTTTGTATTCTCTACCTAGAACGCTGTTTTCTTTTCTCCCTGCCTGGTGAACACCTACTCATACTTCAAGATCCAACTGAAATNAGGGTTTGGGAGAAAGAGTTTCTAAAGAAGATAGGAGGGATAGGGTCAGATTTAGCAAGGCACTTCGTAAAACAGGATTGAGCCTGACAGACAATTAATTAACAAATAGCCTCGCCACTGTGGGGGTGTCTGAGGTACACAGGTGTGTGGAGCATGATTAATTCTGGTTATCTCCCAGGGAGAGAATAGGTGCTCATTTCGAATGCTGTGGTCTGAAATGTTTTAGATTTTGTATCCCGAGGGCC
>NW_007748782.1:0-1719 GCF_000696425.1 Galeopterus variegatus
TCTATCACCCCATTATATTGCATTACATTTATTGAAATTCTGTCTCCTCTAATTTGTGAACATTAAGACACAGAGATATATCTTAATGATCTGCAAATCCTCAAGGAATAGCAGAAGGCTTGACATAAAGTAGGTGCTTATTAAACGTTTGTTGAATAAAATCAGTGAATGAATTTATGATGCTATGTATGAGTTTATGACATTCAAGGTATTATATTATTTTCTGCTCAGAAATAGGGATGAGAAAGAACTCTATCACAACCTGGGGTATCCCCACTTTATCTCAATAGAATACTAAGTTAAAATGACAAACCAGGCCATTCAGGTCCAGGGTATAATTTGACCCTGACCCCAGGAAATAGAAGGGGAGAGGAAGAGATGCTGTTTCTTTTTAAAGTTTTAATTAAAAAGAGAGAAAGTGAAAGAAGAGGTTTTTTTTGTTTTTGTTTTTTTCCCTTTTTGTCTTTTTTCGTGACCGGCAATGGATCGCAACCCTCAGTGTCGCGCNGGGGGGGGGGGGGGGGTGAGCCTAAGGGAATCTGAGGAAGTACAGAAACTGAGGAAGTGAATGTAGATCTACCTCTTATGCCACTGAGATCCACTCATTCTCTTATGATACAAGAGCAAATGGATTTATTTCTTCCACTTCTTCCAGGTGGCAGCCAGTAGTAATTTCCTCAAAAGACTCACGTAGGATCAGCAAACCTAGCTACAGTCCCTGCAATGGTGGCAGCATTGTAGATAGGTCTAAGGCTAGCCCTCACCCCAGGGATTTTGAGATAGTGAGACACGTTAGAAAACAGTGCTAGGGATTTACAGCAAGCAAGAGGCTAATTAAACATTAGAGGTACATTACCTGGGTCTACTTTGCAGGGTAATAATGAAAGTGACTTTTATCAGCTTAGCTCCTCCTGTGAAAACTTCATACCAGAGCACAGAAGCTCTTAGCAGGACACTGTCACCCTACTCTGGCAGGTGCCTCTCACAGCTGCCCACATGTCTGAACACCAGCATTTCTGTCTTCAGCAGCTCCTCTTCTGCCAGCCACATCACCTCTCTTTCTCCTCCCAGCCCTCAAATTGTTATTTTTCCAATAATTAAAAATATTCCCTATTACCTGTTGACTTAGTCCCAAGAGTTTTAAGTAAGAAATAACTGTTGGAATCAGAGCATTTACCCTACAGATGTTTTGTGAGTATTCAATTAGATAATGAGCTGAAATCACTTAGCAGAGTGCTTGAGACATAGCAAGACCTCTGTTTCCAATATTAGTTACTAGCATCATCATTTTAGAAGTTACGGAAAATCATGGCTGAAAAGAACACTCTTTCCATCTTAGTAGAGATCTTTGCTAAGGCTTCATGCTGGCTTGTACAGAAGTGGGTCTTTGAACAGTTTACAAATCTCTGGACACAGGATTGTAGAGAATTCTGTTGACACCGTCCCCCGCCCCTGCAGTCCCCAGCTGTCTCCCCCCAGCGACGCCCCAGCACTTACATGTGTTCAGATGTGTGGATCACGTCATCTTTTCCTCTTCACCTAGCAAGTTGTGACTCATTCTTCAAAGCCCAGTTTGAATTTTAGTTCCTCTCTGAAAATTTTCTACCTACCCTACTGAGGCTGAAATTTTCTTTTCTCTGTGGCCCTATCGAACCTTGTCTATCACCCCATTATATTGCATTACATTTATTGAAATTCTGTCTCCTCTAATTTGTGAAC
>NW_007748782.1:2527-9238 GCF_000696425.1 Galeopterus variegatus
TCTGACATGTCAGCATATTCTGGAAGACAGTGTAGAAGTTTCCCAAGCAGTGAGTTGTGTGTCTATCAGGGAGGAGATGAAGAAGAGCAGATGTGGGCTTAGAATCCATGCAGAGAGATGTTTCCAGGCCCAGATACGCAGAATCTCAATATGTCAGAGTACACTTCCCGTGAGTTTGCATGGCTGAGAGGTGGGCTGACAGGAGGAGAAAGGGGAGGAAGACTGGTGGATAGGTGGAGAGGGGCTGTATAAGCAAAGTCCTTTTCCAACATTCTAAACAGTTTGGATTTTATCACAAGTTTAGGCCCGGGGGACATACTGAAGGATTTATAAGTCAACCAGCAATAGCTTGGATGTCAGTGGGGAAGATGAAACAGAGAAAAATGTACCCTAGAAATCTGTGGATGCAACCACTCATCTTCTAAGGTTCCACCACTTCAGAAATGGACTTGGAAATCCCAGTGCAATATCCCTTATTGGGCCAGATCAGTTCCCATTGTGCCTCAACCTTCGGAGCTCCCTGCTTGAGCTAAACCCAAGAAGGCAGCTTGAACCCAGTTAAACAGGCTTTCTCCTACTACCCACCAACTCTGGAAGACAGATCCCACGTGGTGAGAGCATGATCTACTACTGAGGAGACATTGTTCAGCCCTTGGAATACAAGGCACGCCCTTGTCCACACGTCTAGTGTCTGGTGGAGCCCAGGTGGGAGAGTCAACGTCCAGGCCTGCACTGGCTTTGCAAGGCGGTGGCTCCACCTTCCGTTCATGCAGTCCAGTGTGTGTCAGGCTCCAGATGGGTCACTCCTGTCCTCTTCGGGAGGAGTCGGGGGTGCGTGGGCTGGATGACTGAGATATTTATGTCAACTTTGCTACCTTCTGGGAGTAGAATGGGGGTCTCCTCATTCTTATGAAAACTGAGCTGTGGGGCAGAGAAGAGAGAGGAAGGATGGGGGATAGATAAGAGTTCCCACCTGACAGTATGTCTATACCCAAGAAGGTGAATGAAAAAGACATGAGATCAGTATTCTGCATAAGAGATGTTGAGTCCCTAAGTGAGGAAAGCATTCAACAGAGAAGAGGGTATTAGATAAAACAGCAGCTGTGTACGTTCATGAAGCATCATCCTTAGAAACTGCTTTCCTGGATTATAACCCCATTCTTCCATTTATTCATCATGGGACCAGTGGCAGCTCAGTCCATCTCTCTGAGCCTCAGTTTCTCCATCTGCCCAATGGGCAGGTTAGAGCTGATCATACACAGAATTCCTTTCCACAAATGCTTCAGCTTGTTGACACTTTTTCTCTGAGCCAAACTTTTTGAATTTTCTTCTCCTATCAAAAACTGCACAGCATAAAACTTAAATGAACAAGAGCCTATTAAAAAAATTAGTAGTTGCCACCCTAAGGAAATGAAAAGTTTAACAGGAGTGCAGCCAGAGCAGGCATTTAAATGAGGAAGAAGCGTTCACACAGAACCCTTAATCGGTAACTAGGGCAGCCGAAGTTAGGCAGCTAACAAGCTAAACAATTTTGATGACATAAAATTAACACCAGGACATGGGGAAAGCTTGTTTTATTTGCTATTTTATGTGTTATGTGACAATTTAATTAAACTTTGAAGGAAACCAAGCAGTTAATTCCCTAGAGAAATAAACCACTAATGACATTCAGGCCTGTCTCCTAAGGAGTTAGGCAAGGGAGTACTCTTTCCTTTTATAATGCTATAAACCCAATTTTTACCTTGAAATTAGTAAGTGTGATTAAATAGCTTTGGCCTTGCCTACATCCCTTCTCTTTTCTCCTATGAGGATTGACTTGAGGCCATTTGGGGTCTCCAGATAAAATGTGGTAAATGCTCTTTGAATCACACCTCATGGTCCATATAACGGATCTTCAATATATGGTGCATTGCAGGCTCAACCTGGGCATTTATTTTATCTCTTCACAGACACTAGAGAGGATGGCATAATGTAATAACAATAATAATAATCACCACTATGACAAAAAATAACAGACACAATATTGTCCGAGAGAGTCTAGGCTGTGCTGCAGTAACAAACAACCCCAACATCTCAGTGCTTCAAATAAAGAAGATGTATTTTTCACTCCTACTTACTATCCACTCAGGGTTTCCTGGGGATTCTGCTCAGGATGACACCTCTTTAAGACCCACACAGATGGAGCCACCACTGTCTGGATCATTGCTGGTCTTGGTGGTATAAGAAAAGCAAGAACACTGAAGGAAGTTCCAGCTCTAAAAGCTTCCCTCTGATACCGACACATGTCAATTCCACTGACATTTTATTGCCCAAAGTCAGTCACAAGTTCACCCATAGCTTAACTGGGAATGCAGGGATTTGTGCTTCTTCCATGTGCCTGAAGAGAGAGAACCAGAAATGTTCGGAGAACAGCATGTTCTGTGTGCCAGGCTTTGTCCTAAACAACATATGTATACGCATGCTTGTGTATGTATATATGTGTACACACCCATATATACATATACATTCATTTATACGTACACAACATATGCATGAATAGATGTAATCTGAATAATACAAAAATGTCTGTGTAGTAGATTCAACGACTTTGGAGTACAGCATTTCAGTATGTGCCAACATTATCCTTTCTCTGCTGTGTGTCTTAGGCAAGTAAATTAGGTTTTAGTTTCTCCTTTTCTCATTTGAGTAATGGGAAGGATCAAATTGCCTACCTCACAGGACATTGTTTCAGAAATGATCAAGAGTGCTAGTTATCTGCAAGGAGGCTTCAACATATTATCCTAATAAAAACAAATAAATGGACACTGATCAAAATAAAACTTTTTCTACTCTGGTCAGAAAAGGTAGCTAGGCTTTCCTTGGGATAAATAAAGACTTGAATTAATTTGCTTTAAGCTTTGTGTATACTTCACCTGTACTCTAAGTCTGCATGTCTGTCATCCCAACTTCTGAGTTCTCTTTACGTTCAAGCTGTATTTTTCTCTGCAATTCTATAGCAATTTTTTTGTCCTGTTCTGTCTAGTTTTAACAGTGCATGGTTTGATATTGCAGTTTAATAAACACTTGAATGAAGGTATGCATCTCTAGTTCATTTTCTTTGTGTTTTTTTTTCCTTTTTATTTTTTTGGTGGCTGACCAATATGCGGATCTGAACCCTTGACCTTGGTGCTACCAGTACCACTCTCTCCCACGTAAGCTAAATGGCCAGCCCTCTAGTTCAGTTTTAAAACCCTAGAGAATAGCCACTAGGCCCAGGGACTTGGGGGTGGGAAGGAAACTAGTATCAATGGAACACCTACTATAAACTTAGTAAATATTGTACTAAGCTTTATAAATATATGGTCTAGTTTTATCCCAACAATGCTTCAATGAATTATATATGATCACTTTTTGCTATATAAGAAGACTGGAACCCGATACTGAGAGTTTACAACATAATAATGGAAACAGCTTCTACTTTTTGAGAAACGATAATGAAATGAGCACTTACTATTTATCAGACAATGTAATAATCACACATACGCACAAACGTATATCCCTGAGCACAGTGCCTACACACTAGCCACTTACAAATGTGAAGAGCTGGGCTGGGAAAGAGCATGGAAGTATTTGAGCAAGAGGCCAATGAGTTGGTGCTGACGTCTGCACATCAGCAGTACAAACTGGCAACTGTATGCAGGATAAGGGGTAGGAACGGGAGAGACCGAAGCTCGGGAGATCATTTCAGAGATTGCTGAAACAGTCTGATCAAGTAAGTGGTAATAGGCACTAGGGCTAACGAGGAAGACGACAGTGGAAATACAGCCAGGTGGGGATGAGGCTTCAAAAGAGATGCTGTAAGGCAGTGTTGAAAAATAGAAATAGACCTAAGGGCCAAGAAGAAGAGAGATGCCCAGCGTTCATCAGCTGCACGTGATCCTCGCAGGATAATGGTGCCATTTCTAATAATTGAGAGGCCCAGAGAAACAGCTAGTTTGGGAAGAGACAGGGAGAGTTAATTTCTAGTGCACCGTGTTTGAAGTTCAGACAAATAATCAAATGGAACTACCCAGCAGATGTTGGGAATTCCAGAATCTGGAACTTGGGAGAGAGAATTGGCAGCACCTGGACATTTGCGTATAAACAGCAGAGGGTTGAATATTGGAGCATAAGGAGCAAGGAGGTGGAGGGGTAAGTCGATGCAGAAGGTAAGGATGTGAGTGCAGCCTTTGGGTGAACACCGGTGGGGGCAGTGGGATCTAGAGGGGGTGGCAGGAAGGAGATGAGAAGCCTCTGAGGTCGGGAGGAAGACAGGGCTTGGACTGCACAACCTGGATTCAACTCATCGGGCTCGGATGAGGCCCTGAAGGTCTTTTATTAAGGGATTGTCATGAAAGCCGAAGGAAAATCAACGACTAAGAGTGAGGGTGTGACTTAACATACAGGTGCGCAGAGCCAGGGAAGGTGCTGAGTAGGAAAGGTGTGGCCCGCAGGGAGCTCGTGTAGGTGTTTGGATATCAGGGGAAGAGACAGAATGTCTAGGAACAGGGAGAGGAGAGGTGGCCTGTTTCTTTCAAGACAAGGAAAGCCTGAGGGTTTCTTAGAACCGATGAAGAAATTCCTAACAAGGGAGAAAGAGAGTAAAGATACGGGAGAGAGACAGAAACGGATATTGCAGGTGGCACAGCATGCACAGAGAAGAGCATTGAAAGTGTGGGTAAAATAGCCCGTTTAGCATTGGTGACAGAGAGGGTTAGAAGAAACAGGCTGGCGCGCGGTCACGTTTTAGCAGGAGGGAGGGAGACCTCACGAGGCTGCAGTCTCAGTGCCTTCACCTACTCAGAGAAGTAGTAGGCTTCGATTAAAGTGAGGGGCTAACTGCACCATGCCAGCATAAAACTTCATCTGGATTTCAGTTTTGGTGCGATCATGAGCCCATGGTAGGACTAAACACACAGGAGCTGAATCGAATCCAGGATCTTGCACGTGGCGAGCATGCAGCAGCACTCAACAAATGTGCAGTCAATACATGTTGGTTTTTAACATTATTTGAATTTGACTTTTACCTTGTCTCTATCTTCCTCTCTTTACTAACTCCCAACTAGATGCTAAAACAAGAGAGATGAAAATTATTTCTGAAAATCCTACTCTGTCCTATGAATTTATGTACCTTATCCTAGACCCTACCACTGGACTCAGAAATTTTCTGAATTCTCCTCAGAGTGACATGGTGAGTAAGTGGCAGATCCATGATACAGACCCTTCACATATCTCTAAAAATTTTGTATGTTCTCCCTAGTGTGAGGATACTGCATTAGTTATTTTAGTGGTTAGTGCACTGTCTTACGTGGTTGGTACTTAACAAATGTTCTTCACTGAACTTGAAGCTCTTTTTCTCTTTTCCAGGTTTGTTCTCGCTCCCTCCCTACCCTCATCCCAATTTTAATTTCCTGCATTTCCAGGAAGAACTGACCATGAATCTATTACTGGTCTTAAGAATCATACTGTGTCAGCAGGCGGATCTCTCTCTCGGCTTATCAAATGAAAACAGAGTTTATTTTTAATGGCAAGGATAGATTGGGATGGTAGAAAGAGACGCATGGAAAAATATGGATGGCAGGAAGAGATAAGAATAAAAGAGAGTTATGAGGAAGATGAGAAAGGACAGAAGGAAGAGTGAGAAGGTGGGGAAAAGGCCAAGTGCATTGAGGGTGGGAGGGACATGGGGGAGGGGAGAGAAGTGGAAAAGGAGACATGAGAAAAGGGTGGACAGGGCCATGGACAAGTGAGAAGGGGAGTGAAGGGTCAACATTTCCAGTGGGGTTACAGCNTTCAGCATGATGTAGCTTGCAAACACCTCTCCAGATTTCTTTCCTTGCTGGCTTGAAAATGTGTGTGGGTCTCCAAGGGTAGGAGTCACCAAAGACCAATCAACAGCATGGTGGTAAGACACAGGATTTGGAACCAGAGAGAATTAAATTTAATCCCTTTCTCACTGTGTAACTTTAGGCAGGAAAATAAACTGCTGAAATGTGAGCTCCATGAAGGCAGGTCCTACTCACCTGAATACGGTGGTGCTCACATGGTGGAGGTGCTCAGTGGGTCGACAAATGAGTGACTGAATGGATGCACCTCATGCCTCTAATATTCAATTTCCACATTTTAAAAGTGGAAATGACAATACACAGGTCAGATGTTTGTGAATTAAATGAGATTATGATTATATAACACTTAGCACAGTGCCTGACACACAGTAAGCAATAAATTAACTGTAGCTTTATCACCCAGTGTTTGTAGAATGAATGCCATTATGGATGAATGAAGACCCTCTATCCTAGTGGAAGATTATAAACAGGAGGGCTACAGCTAGAAAGATCCTTGGAAATAGTGTAAAATAAAATGTGGACCATGTTCAAGGAACCTAAATCTGAGGTATTTAAGAAAGATCTATAGAGTCTGCAGGTGAAAATAGATCAGACTCAGATGGCATTTAGGGAATATTATGTGTACTCATATATGCCAGGAACTGTGCGATGTGTGTTTATACCTATACTTAAATCAAAAATATCACAACCCAATTGAATGGGTATGGTTATGGTCAAATTTATAGATGTGATAGGGCACAGAATTAGGGACTAAACCAGATCTTTAACCTGGAAGGTGAAGGTGATATTATCTTCTGGAGCAGATCAGTATCATGCCAATCTTTCAGAATGAATGTCATATCATGGA
>NW_007748782.1:11125-11568 GCF_000696425.1 Galeopterus variegatus
AAATTAGGAAAAGTTGAACACAGTGTAAGAAGTGAGTGCTGGGTGCTCTCCTTTAGCTCATCCCCCCTCCCCCACCCCACACTCTATGCCCTGGGCAGCTGACCCCAAAGGACTGCCTCAACTTCACTGCCTCACCCTCCTGCTTTAGGTTGGATTTAGCCAATGGGATGTACCAGCAGCAGATGGGAAGGGTGAGCAGTTGGAAGACTTGGGATATTTATTCCCTTGGGCTGTAGGTGGTAGTGGAACATTCCTGCCTAAGTCTACAACTCCTATTGGGGGGTCCTTCCTTACAGCTACAGGACAGGTACAGCTCTCTCTAGGTCTAAAACTATTCCCTCCCCACCTCCTTCTCCCTCAGGCCTAGGGTGGCAGCCACTCCTGTATCTGTTGTCATTAGCTCAGAATGTTTCATCATTCTTTGCTGGCTTTCCTGACTGACC
>NW_007748783.1:0-6781 GCF_000696425.1 Galeopterus variegatus
GACGGCTGCTGCCGTCACCTCCCGGTGTCAGGGGAGCAGAAAGGCCAGGCGCCTCCACAAATAGCAGCATGTCACTACCTGCCTAACCCCAATCCGGTTTATCCTGAGTTGGCAGAAGCACCATGAGAGGTACTTCCCGGGTGGGGCTGGACCAGGCGGCCCGTCCTTCCTCATGCCACACAGAGCCGGAGGGTGGCAGCCCTGCAAATGAGGGGTACCCTGCCCAAAGGGCCTCGGGGAGGCAGCTGGTGTGGTGGTCCTTGAGAGGGAAGGGGAGCAAGGCTTGGATTTTGGAGGTGGGCAGCGAGCTGGGGTGGGGGCGGGCCGCCTGTTTCGGTAGGGACACATTCCCACCGAGGTGGCAGTGCGGATTCCCAGGGGGCAGTGGCACAGGCTGGCGGGGACCTTGCCCAGGCACGGGGCAGGTGCTGGGCTGTGCCCGACAGTCTCCTCTCTCCCTCGGCCCCATCCTCTGTGCTCGGGCTCCCCAGCTATAAAGCAGGAACAAGTCCCATCCCTTACCTGCCTGGGGGGACATTGAGCAGGAGTGAGATAATGTCTGCCGCTGCTCAGCCCTCCACTGAGGGATGCGGTCTCTAAACACAGAGTCTATTTTTACTGCCTAGAGCTGAGCCCGGCTCACTCTGGGGGCCCCCCTTCCTGCTCCCTGGCTCCCACAGAGGCACAGGAGCCGGCCCTTCTGCAGGACCCACAGGCGCGTCCTTGGCATGGCTAAGGGAGGATCCTGAGGTCTGGCTCCAAGCTCTGTGGGGCCCGAGGCCCTGGGCCTGGATTAACTCCCTCACAGCCCATTGTTCAGGGTTCAAGGAGCCACCGCCTGCTCTTGGCATTCTGGTTAAACCAGGAGTCTGGGCGGCCAGGCGTGGCCGGGGCCTAATGAGCAGGGTGTGCCCGGAGGAGTTGTTAGGAGCAGGGTGACAGCTGTGGGCAGGTCCCCACCCACGCCGGTGGGTGGGCGGCTTGCACAACAGTCACCTGTGTGCTGGGGCGCCGCACGACATTCTTGCCATGTTTATTTTTAAGAAACAAATGTTCAGCTTTGGTGGTAGTGGTGGGAATATTTTAAAATATTTCAAAGACATCGTGTCACTTTTTAACCCCCCAAATCTATTGTATTAGGAAAGCTCAGCAAAGTCTGTAGGATCTCCACGAGTTCCAAAGAAGGCCAAAGGACAAAGACATACAGACTTCTTGCCTCCCTCAGTTAACCCCTTCTCCATGGTTTTCAAAAAGAACAAACATCTGCAGTTTTGGGAAATGGTGGGCAGGCGGGCCTCCCACCTCAGCTGTCCTCCATGCTGAGGATGAGCTCCCCGCTCAGGGTCTCTGTGGCTCCGCTGCCTGGTTTCCTTTCCTGGGCTTGTTGACAGGAGGGCAGAGTTCCGGGCCTACGTGGTTTTCATGCGCAGGGCTGCTAACTCGGATCTCTGGCAGCTCACGGAGTTTTGAGCATCTCAGATGGACCATTTCCCTACTTGGGAGAAGCTGGTCCCTGACTTGCAGCAGAGCTTAGTTTAGTTGGTTCTTGGTAGTGGGTCTGTCCTCATCGTTGCTGTAATCCCTGTGTGCTCCTGGAGACTTGCATTCCAGATCCTACTGCTAGTTGGGAGGTTTCCAGTTTAGAAACACTGGATTGTGGTAGCCATCGAGGGCCCTGTCCTCTCGATGTGGAGAGGACAAGGGTAGGTGGGCCTGAGAAGAAAACTGAGATTGGAAAAATGTGTTCCTGCATCTCAGATGGATGCTCCTCAGGTCTAGCAACACAGAGTGAGAATCTGGAAACACGGCACTTCAGAGTAGGGTGGGACGTGGAAGAAAGACTCTAGGATCTCTTTCCAATGTCACAGTTACGTAGGCCACAACAAGGTCATATGCCAGAATTCTTGCAGTTGGTCATTTTCTTCATTGGACAACTTTGCAGTTCGCTGCTGCAGGCCCTGGGGACACCGAAAAATCAAGCCGTCCTTGGGAGATCTTTTGTCAACTCAATTTCCCATGTGGCTCCAGCCCAGCTCTGTCTTCTGAGCCCCAGACTCTGTGGAGCTGCCCACCTGACATCATTAATGCAGTGTTTGCAGGGCAGCAGGGGGTCACCATCTCCTCTCTGAAAACACCCTGGAAACGAAATGCAAACCTCTTCACTTGCCCTCCCCAACTCCTTATTCTGCAGACATGACGGCCCCTTCAGACTCTTGGGCCTTCTAAGCTTTTTCTTCCATCTGCCTCTGTAACACACTATAATTGCTATTCTTATCCCTATTATTCCAATTTATTCCAGAAAAATGAAAATCCTACCTTTTCTCTTCTGGAGAGCATTCTTCCACCATGCCCTTAAAATCTGACTCAGAGGAGGTGTCGTTTGAAGGAACTGGCGGTTATATTGTTAGAGCAGGGGACAGCCATGAGCATGTCAGAGTAGAAAATCTAAAAGTATATTCAGGGCCGGCCCGGTGGCGCACTGGGTAGTGCGCCGCTTGGGAAGCGCGGTGGCGCTCCTCAGAGTAGAAAATCTAAAAGTATATTCAGTCTTGCAAGCGAGACAATTATTGTTGTGATGAAGGGAGTGAGGTGAGGGGACAGAGGCTACGTCTAAGGTCATGTGAGACCTTGGGCAAGTCCACTCCCCATTCTGAGCATCAATTTTCCCATCTACAAAATGGGAATGATGAATTCTACCTCTCAGGGTATTGTGAGAACCCAGTGATATAATCCTTAGGAAATCTTTGAACATGGACTTGACACATGGGAGATGTTTCAGAAACGTTATCTATCCTTCCCTCCCCACAAGGCAGCAGTCCATCTCAAAGGCCAGCACAGTCTGAAAGTGCCTGGGAGTGGTGACTTCTCCCAGGACACTGTTAGGACTGATGGGGAGACAGAAGGCCTGATCAGCAAGGGGATGAGACTGTGAAGACTGGTGTCAACAAATGGCCCTGCACTGGCGGCCATCTTGCTCGTCTCTTAATTAGCCTGAGTTAATGACCGGCATGATTCATGATTTGCTGCTTCCCAAGGACACATCCTTTCTGTTTGCCTCCCCTCTCCCGTGCCTTGGGCCTGACAGCTGCCACCCCCATTCTACTATCCACATCACTCCTCTGCCACAAGGCAGGCCTGGAAGTCAGCCACCTGCCGGGGGTAGGCTCTCCTTACCCTCTGGGCTCCCAGCCCTGCCCTACTCTTGGTTCCTGGGCTGGCAGAGTCAGAGGGGACATCAGAGAGTCCCAGTCAGCACTGAGGAACTCAGTGTAGAAAGCCCTGAGCTGGTGACTCCCCCGAGTCCCCACTTTATTTTAACAGATGGCAGGTTTGGCAAAGGCCCCAGTGTTAGTGACAGAGTCCAGACTACTCTTGTTTCAGCACGGGGTCGGGGAGCCCAGCTCATGACGTTCTCCTCACCTACTTCCGTCCCTCTGCCACCACTCCCCCGACAGCACACACCTGAGGCGAGGCCGAGCCCTGGACGCAGCTGCAGCCGGGAGGGCTCGTCCGCTGGGGCCTCGCGGGGCTGGTGTGGGCCGGGTTCTCAGGAAATGGGCTCATGGGTGAGGTCTCCTGGAACTTCCCGCTGCCTCTGGGGAGCCAGCTGGGCAGAGACTGTTTCAAGTTTGAAAGGGGCCAGGCCGTTCCTCAGCCTGAGAGCCAGGCAGCCCTACGGAGAGGCCAGGGCTCCACTCCTGTCCTCACCTGCGCTCGCTTCTTCACGGCCACCACTGCCCTGCATTCCCACTGCTTAATAAGTCATCCCCAGGACACCGGGCAGGGGCAGGGGTGTTGCAGAGAGGAGCAGGAGCAGGCTGAGTGCACAGGGTGGCCACAATTAGAGAGCAAGAGCCACCCCTGGAAAATTCAAGACCCCCCCTACCCCCTCAGTCCTTTCCTCCAACTCCACTTCCTCCTGAATTGTCTGCAAAGTGAGCAAGATGCCAGGCACTGTAGCCAGACATATAGAAGGACCTTGTCCTCTGCCTGGGATGGAGGGGAAGATGGGCCACATCCTCACAGGGGAGACTCCCAGGGGAAGCAGGATCAGACAGCTTTGGGCCCAGCATCCTCACAGACCGGCCCCTTCTCTGAGCAGGTCTGCAGAGCCCAGAGGGTGTGACGTGGGAGGGGCACAGTCTCCTCGATAAGTACTTACTGACTATATAAGGTGATGTCTGGGCCCGGGGAGTGGGATGGGAACGGGGGAGGGCAAGGGTGAAAACGACCCAATATGGAGACGCAAGAAACCAAGCTCTTCGATGGAATTCCTCAGGAAGTAGCTCTGACCCTTCTCTCCCAGTAAGTAGCACAAGCCATGCAAGGCGTTTGAAAACGCCTCCCCTATAAAACCCATTATGCTGTCACATGCGGATCCACGACACCACTGGGAGATGCTAACTGCCAACAGCTGGGACAGAGCCAGGGTGTGGCGCTCTGAGAGCAGGAGCACGGGCCTGTTTTGTATTGTTTAATTTTATTTTATTGTGGTAAAATATACATGACATAAGATTTATCTTGCCTCTTTTATTTTAAGAAACTATACAAATACTGTACTAAGAAATCAAGTTGTGTTTTGAATCCTCAATAATAAAGTTTGTTAGGTTTTATGTGGCAGCATATTTTGGTTTTTGTTTTTATTTTTTAAAATTGTGTGGAATACATATGATATAAAATGTACTATTTTAATCGGTTTTTTTCCTTTGGCTGCTGGCCAGTGCAGGGATCTGAACCCTTGACCTTGGTGTTATGACACCATGCTCTAACCAACTGAGCCAACTGGCCAGCCTACCATCTTGACCATTTTTAAGTGTGCAGTTCAGTAGTCTTAAGTATACTCATTGGGTGCAACCAATCTCCACAAGTTTTCTGTCTTACAAAACTGAAACTCTGTATTCATTAAACAATAATGCTCCATTTTCCCCTCTCTCCAGTTCCTGGCAACTACTTTTGGTTTTTTTACTCAATAGAATACTCTCCATACGGTGAGATGTATAGATCTTAAATGTAAAATTCGATGAGTTTTAACAGATGTATACGCCAGAGTAACCACAACTCCAATCAAGAAATAGCGTATTTTCATCACCCCATGAACTTGCCTTTTTCCCTTTTTCTGTCAATCTCCAACCCCCAGCCCTGGGCAACCAATGTTTTAACTTCTATCACCATAAATTACTTATGCCTGTTCTAGAACTTCGTATGAATGGAACCATGCCATGCGTACTCTCTAGTGCTGGCTTCTTTCTTCCATGTTGCTTCTATCTGCTGTTCATTCATTTTTACTGCTGAGTAGTATTCCACTGCATGAAGATAGCACAGAGCGTTTACCTATCACCCGTTGACAGCGCGTTTACCTATCACCCGTTGATGGACATTTGGGTTGTTTCCAGTTTTTGCTATTATGTATAAAGCTGCTATGAACAGTTTGAGACAAGTTTTTTGGTGAAAATATGCTTTCATTTCTCTTGGGAAAATAGTTAGGAGTGGAATTGGTGAATCATAGGGTAGGTGAATGTTTGACTTTATAAGAAACTGCCAAACAGTTGCCTAAATTGGTTGTACCATTTTACGCCCCCACCAACAATGTATGAGTTATGGTTGTTCCGTGTCCTCACCAACATTTGGTGTTGTTGGTCTTTTTAAGTTTAGCCATTCTCGTGGGTGTGAAATATTATTGTACTGTGGTTTTAATTTGCATCTCCTGATTAACACAGTGATGTTGAGCAATTTTTGTTTATTGGCCATTTGTAATCTTCTTTTGTAACATGCCTGTTCATGTCTTTTGCTTTCTTTATTGCACTCTTTTAAAAAAAATTGTTGATTCATTGGTATTTGTATATTCTAGATACCAGAACTTTGTTAGGTTTATGTTTTGTGAATACATTTTTTTTTCAGACTGGCTTTCCTGTTTTCTTAATAATGCCTTTTCATTAAAAAAAAAAAGTTGATGAAGAAGTCTAATATATCAATTTTCTTTTTTAAGATGGTAATTGTGTGTGTTGTGTGTGTGTATGTGTGTGTGTCAGAGATAGTGAGAGTCAAGAGAAATATTTTGTCTGAAATTACTATTAAATATCTAAATGATGATGCTGAGTAGACAAGTCTTGAATAGAAGAGGCTGGAGCTCAGGGGAGAGTTTCTGGGTATACATGTAAATTCGGGAAGTTTCAGCATTGTGTCTCAAACAATAGGGTGGAATGAGATCACTAACTGAGTGAGTGTAGATAGAGAAGAGGTCCAGTGAGAGAATGTGTGTGTGTGTACGTGTTGGGTGTATGTGTTGTATGTATGTGTGTGTATGTGTTGTGTGTGTGTGTGTTGTGTGTGTATGTGTTGTGTGTGTGTGTTGTGTGTGTATGTGTGTGTGTATATGTGTTGTGTGTGTATGTGTTGTGTGTGTGTGTGTGTGTGTGTGTGTGCTGGCCAGTACAGGGATTGAAGCCCAGACCTTGNGTGTGTGTATGTGTGTGTGGGTATGTGTGTCTGTGTATGTGTGTGTATGTGTTGTGTGTGTGTATGTGTGTGTGTGTGTTGTGTGTGTGTATGTGTGTGTATGTGTTGTGTGTGTGTATGTGTGTGTATGTGTTGTGTGTGTGTGTATGTGTTGTGTGTGTGTATGTGTTATGTGTTGTGTGTTATGTGTTGTGTGTGTATATGTGTTGTGTGTGTATGTGTGTGTATGTGTTGTGTGTGTGTTGTGTGTGTGTATATGTGTTGTGTGTGTGTGTGTGTGTGTGTGTGTGTGCTGGCCAGTACAGGGATTGAAGCCCAGACCTTG
>NW_007748783.1:6852-9489 GCF_000696425.1 Galeopterus variegatus
TGTGTGTGTGTGTGTGTGTGTGTGTGTGCTGGCCAGTACAGGGATTGAAGCCCAGACCTTGGTGTTATCAGCATCAATCTTTTCTTTAGTGGTTTGTGTGTTTTGTGACCTGATCAAGGCTCATTTTTAATATCCAGTTGACTTAGCACCATTTAAAACTGAAGACTTCCTTTCCCTACTGAACCACATTGGTGTCATTGTTGATGATGAGCTGAGCACATCCATATGCTTCTACTTCTATACTCTAGTCCATTTCCTTGATCCTATTGTCTATTGTTATGTCAATACCGTATTGTCATGATTACTATAGCTTTATAGCAAGTCCTAAATCAGGTAGCGACAATTCTCTGTGGGGTAGCATATTTTTGAAATGTCAATCCGTTCTCCTTAGTACTTATTGCTTGCCCTCTTTACCACTCAAGCAATTCTGTGCTGATTATCAAGGCTAGGTGGACACAATAGGATGAAGGGCAGGAAAAAAGGGGCCTTCTTGGCTTTGGTTTTCAATGCCCAAGTCCTCAGGGGAACAGAGACACAAAGTTTGGGGAAAACAGCATGACAGAGAGCAGCTCCCACTCCCACTTTCAGCCAACAGCCCTTCTCAGACTAGGGAAAACCCCCCTGGCTGGGTGGACACAGAAGAACTGGAGGGAATTAGAGAGAGGGAGAGAGAGAGCGTGCTATGCACTCCTATATCCTGCGTTAGGGTCTCAGGAGCCAGCAAGACCTCAGGGAGGGGATGGAGCAGGCTTGCAGAGATGTCTCCAAGTGACTCAGGACCCTCCGTGTGGCCCAGAGAGAGCTGTACTCTGAAGGGACTGTAGGGTTGCAATAGTGGCCATCCCAGCAGAGGCCTGGGTAGACAGGTGACCCTGAGGAAAGTCCCCCAATGCCTTGGCTCTGTGTGAACCTCCTAGAAAATCAGTCCCAACACTAAGAAAAGGGGTCAGGGGGTTCTGAGTTGACTGATTAATTTTCTGCCACTCTGGCAGTGAGGTATTTCAGCTGAGTTATAGGAAGGGAAAGAAAGTAGTATCTTTTGAACACCCGAGTTAGTTGCTTAAGGTTTAAGGTTTATTCCAGCTTTCCATGGAACTTCTAACAAACTACATTTAAACAACTAAGTCTAATGTAAACTAAGCACGGACCCTGGCCATTGCAATGGGTGAGGGGCTGGCAGGAGGAATCGGCGGAGCCCCAGCCAGTTCGTTTGCCTGCCTCACTGACATTCCAGCCCCGTGTTTTTCATATCAAGTTGCCATCAAACAATTCATCCCCCTAATATGTTCTCGTGAGTCCTAGTTCCTCTGTCCTGAAATGCTTTACTCAAGTCCTTCCATTTAATACATTGCTGTCATCTAGAGCAACTCAAAGGACATGCTGGTGGGTCCCAAGCAACAGCCGTCAAGATTCAGGTGGAGCAAAGTTTGGAAGTGAGCCCCATTTCCCACATGGGAGTGACCTGTCTCAAGTCCTTCCATTTAATACATTGCTGTCATCTAGAGCAACTCAAAGGACATGCTGGTGGGTCCCAAGCAACAGCCCTCAAGATTCAGGTGGAGCAAAGTTTGGAAGTGAGCCCCATTTCCCACATGGGAGTGACCTGTGGGGAGCTGAGGCTCCGAGTGAGGACGCCGTCTGTGCCGGCTGTAGAGAACATTGAGGTGGGGCCGCCTCGTGCTTCACGGTCCTGGAGTTATTTTCCATGCCATCCATGTCCTGACTACACCCATTTTAGGAATGGGGAAACTGATGCTTCAGCCCTATTTATTAAGTGCCAGGAAAGTTTAGTCTGCATGTTGTTTTGCTTATGTTAGCATGTTCAGCTTACACCGTAACTCCAAGAATGTAAAAGAGACATTTCAAAATGCATTGAATTAACACATTCCTTTGCTGTGATCCCATGTCCCCTAAATGTTCCAAAATGGGACAAATGGAAAATGGAAAACAGACCAAAAAAATGTGCTTGACTGACACTATGGATTAGGGTGTCCATGACAGTATAAACACACACACACACGCTGCACACGTGCACCCTGTGGGGTGGGCCCCAGGATTAGGGCCCTTCCAGAGCAGCCAAGGCTGGGCTGCCAATTTCAGGGCTGCCCCTTGACCTGGCTGTGCTGGGATGAGGCCAGCGGTGCTTGTGTCATAGGAACGCAGTCACCTGGAGCTTACGGAGAGCCCCTGCACCCACTGCCCAGGGAAGCCCAGACAGGTGCTGAGGCTGTCACTTCACTCTCAGAAGGCCATGATCACTCGGCTGCTTGGAAAAAGGGGAATGGGTCAGGACTTCTAATTCATCACTAAATAAAATGTAGCTCCCTTTGGGGTCCTGTGGTGCAGGTCTGCGCGGCTCTGCTTGAGGGAGCACTGAACTCATTCACCCTCCCAGCAGTCGGCTGTGACGCTTGTGGGCCTGTTACTCATCCCAAAGTCATCAGTCATGTTTCCAACACTGTGAGTAATTCGGGGAGGGCAGAGGAGGGCAGGGGAGGGGGGAAGGACTTCAGGCTGGGGGTGGGATGATGTCAAAGAGGCAGTGTGGCCCAGAAGGAGCCCTCATCCCTCTCACTCCAAAGCTGGAAATGCTGTGCTTTTTGAGAAGAGTTGCATCCTTCATGTGCTCCAAAGTGG
>NW_007748783.1:11030-11568 GCF_000696425.1 Galeopterus variegatus
TGCCAACCTTTGGACTAATTTTCCCTCCATGATCAGCTTCCCACAGCTGGGCTCAGCCTGGACCTGACAGTTGTCCCACTCTTTCCTACACCATGCTCCCACAGAGGTCCCGATAGTGGGAACTCTTGGGTAAGGTTCAATTCCAGATCATTTTTCCTTCCCCCTGACCTGGGGCTTGACCAGGAGACCTGGCTGCCTTTAGAGTAGAGCCTTTTCCAAGGCAGTGACAAGTGGAAGAGCCCGGTGACCACAAGCAGGATGGAGAGTTGGTGAGCAGGTCTGCTGAGACGTAAGGCGACCAAGCACACTTCTGGCCCAAGCCTAAGGAGTTCAGTACCAGCAGACAGGCATTTCAGCTCTGGATTGGCTGAGTGACCTGGTGCCTCAAACTTGGGCCTTTGTATCTTACACTTCTTGTGTTTCCCCACCCACTCCTCCCAAGAGAACCATCAAAATTCATCCTTAGTTCCCCGGAGGAGGAAACCCTGCAGGAAATCCACCTGGGAAAAGAACCCCCATTTCATGAGCACGTACTATG
>NW_007748784.1:0-1220 GCF_000696425.1 Galeopterus variegatus
CAGGTAGCCAATATGAACTAAATTGTGTCAACTCAAGTGTGAAAAGGCAGCACTTGAATAAACATAAAAATAACTTGTATTGTTCACTTTTAACCTTAACTAAATGGCTAAGCTAGAAATGATCGCAAGAACATTTTTCAGATGACCATGTCCTATTTGAAATTGTAAAAGTATCCATGGAAATTTTCATTTTTAGAAGGTCACAGTGGTACATTTTTATACAGTGAAAAATATCAACAATCTTATTGTTAAAAATAAATCTGTAAGACTTGGATAATGACCCGTTTTCTCTCTATTACATGTAAAACTAGATCATTCAGAGGGTCTCATTTATATTGAGTGTTTGGCATAATTGGCAAAATATCGACAGAGGCATTAGCCCAGAATTCCAAATGAAAATGTGGAGACATATTTAAAATGGAGAACCAACAGCACTATAATATATAGCTTTAAGGTTTTTCTCTATTTTATTGATGTGCAAAAAATAAAGAATTGATTTGTTTGGCAATTGTCCAAATGTACAGAAAGGAAAAGATGGGACTTTGGTGCTGTCAATTATGAGTGACTAAATATAAGATTAGTCACTACTGCAGTGTACTGCATAATCGATAGACTATCTTTTTGTTCTCTCATTAAGTGAGTAAATATGGACATATACCAAAGATTCTGCCTTGTTCATTTCTGGAATGTTGAGCTATAGTTGATTTATTTTAACTTTGGCATGTCACCATTGAACCAGTAGACTCATAGATCATACAGATTTAATTGACTTAGTTAGGTGATAAGACCATCTTTATCAGAGGCAAGAAAATAAAGAAAGCATAGAATTCCTTGCCAGCAAAGCAGCAGAGAGGAGATACAAACCTGACAATATTAAAAAGAAAAGTCCACTGAGTCAGACGAATGGGGGAAAAAAATTTAAAAGTGCTTCTTAATTTGACTTTTAATATTTAGCCACTTTCAAAATCCTGTGTGAAGATAAAATAACACGTGCAGATCATAGCTTTCATGAGATCTGCTCTGCGCAGCAGGTGGATAGAGGGGGCCCGGTGAAGCAGGTGAGGTTCTGTAGGTGTAAATAATGTAATTTGGAAAGCAACGAGCATATTCCTCCTCAATGGACCTCTTTCCTCCTTTGATCTCTGAACTTTGCAACTCAGAGTTTAATTAGAAGTGAAATTTTATTAAAGCTTTGAAGATTAACCACCATTAACTGCTAA
>NW_007748784.1:1588-2815 GCF_000696425.1 Galeopterus variegatus
GTGCCTTCTCTAAAATGTGTTTTTTGAATGACAGTAAGTGAATGAGCTTCCTCATTTGTAAGTTGACTGTTGCATTCCTCATTGATGTATTGGGAGAGTTAAGTGAAATAGTGTACATTAAACGCTTTACTCAGGGTCTGCCACATAGTTAAAGCTCAATAAATGGTAGTTGTTATTATCATGATGAGGGCCATGATCTTTTTCATCCTCTACCCAGTAAGGCTCTCAGATTACTTCTTAAAAGAAAGGATCAAACAGTAACCTGTTCATTGGAATTCACCTAACCAATTACAAATACTGCTTTATGTAGATACCCATTACTAGTTGATCTGTTCATTGAAGTACTATCCATACACGTAATACTGTTGGATTCATGAAGCTCGAGATTTCTATCGATATAAAGACTAATAAAAAGTATGACATATTTTTACCACTTTTCTAAATAAAATGCATGTCCTAAGGGTGTTATTAATTCACCTGTTGAATAAAGTGACTTAAAATGGATGCTTTTGGAACCAGTTTAACTTGAGCTTCAAGTCCCCAAATTAATAGCCTTTTAACCATGGCTCACTAAAAAGCCCAACTCTAAAGGATCCTTAGGACCAATGCTTTCATTTCATTGTAGGATCAGGTCCTAAATGATGTGTTGTGAGGACTGTCTCTCGGGCATCATCAGGTACAGGATGCAAGCTGTTCACTCAGTCTTTTCATCCTTGCCTGGTCTCGCAAAGCCATCGAGAGGTATGCCTTTTACCATTGTTACTCAGATAATCTGATTGTGCCTACTTTCAATTTCATCAACCTAATCTTATCAAGAAAATGAAGCAGTAGCAATTTCTTCTTCTCTGATATTCCTAAAACTTATCAAGACTTTTCATAGGTGGGAACATTTTACTTACTATTATAGTTATTTGTGAATGTCTTAACATTCTTTCGTCTTGTTGGGAAAATAGAATAATGTAATCAGGCTCCCCTGGCCTCAGGGCCGGTTGGGGGTGGTTCAATAAACATTGTGCATGGGGGTGGAGTAAGTGCGCCTGCGTGGCTCTGCCCCCTTGGCTGTCATGTCCTGCCTGCAGCGGCTGCTGTCAGCACGGCCATGCTTTCCAACCTGTGGCTTCCAAAGACCTTTTGGCTGGTTCCCTAGCTCATAGACCTGCATGTAAGGGGTCTGGTGACCCAGCCTGCCATGTGGGGGTCTGGGGACCCAGCCTGGTGTGTGAAGGG
>NW_007748784.1:3901-5516 GCF_000696425.1 Galeopterus variegatus
GTACCCTACATACACCATATGCTCAATAAAGGTTTGTTAAATTACCCCCTGGTGACCTTTAAATTGCGTTTCTCCAGAGGATACTTCCCTCTTACACTCATTCAGTTGCTTGTTTTGTTTTCATAGCATCCTTTGTTTCCTTATAGACAATGAGGAATGTTAACAATATCAACTAATTAATCAAATAATTAATTGTAATAATTTACTCAATATCTGTTGTCCTAGAAGATTCTTGAAGGAATCTATTTACTTTAACTTTCTTACTGATCACTATTCCTGCAGCTAGCATAGTACTTATAGGCACTCAGAAAATATTTTATAAATGGCTGAAAATGTTTAACCAATTACTGCCAACTTTCACAGTTACAGAAACTAAATGTTTACTCTATTGCCCCCAAAGGGCTGTTCATTTATTCTCTCTTTATAACTCATAATATTTTAGACGTCGGTGTATGTAGGAGTTACACCCAGAAAGGACAAACCTTGGCCTGCATTTTATTCAAAGGAATAATCCTGCTCTACACCCACCCCTGGTCTGCCTCATAAAGGAGTATTTTGAGAGTCAGCAATGCAGCTAACACGTTTTCCAGAGTCATTGTTTATGCTTCTTTTCTCTCTTAGTACTCACCTTTTGGTCATTTTCCTGCTCATTAACACATCAACTTGAAATGAAGTTGTTTTGTGAAATTTGTAGTGATTTGTGGATTTAGTTATCTTTGCTATTTCCTTCACTCGCTCTCTTAGATAATCAAGAATTGAGTATATATGGGGAGAACAATTCCAAGTAAATCTCATGACTTTTCCTAATGGCAAACTCAGATTAAATTTAAAAACTAGTAAATGCAACCATGAAAGATATTTGAACCATTTAGTTAGATCAATATTTTCCTGGCTGTTATTTTCACATCTCTAAATTGGAAACCAAAATGTAAGAAACTTTATTTTTTGATGGGCCAATATTTTTACTTTAGTAGCATATACAATGGAGATATTAGATAACAAGTTATTCAAATTTTATTGAAATTTGCATATAGTTTACTCATAAAATCAAAATGTATTATATTAATTATATTACCTTAAATGAAATCTTCCTTTGCTCCCTGAAAATGGAAGAACAAAGTCTCTTTCTCCCTATTACAAAGGAGAGTCAATAAGAGAAATGCTTCCCCTTAGAAAGCTGAATCCCTCCAAAGGGTGATTTCCTTATCTTTGTCATCTTTCTACATGATGCAAACAATTGGCTTGTCCCTAAGCAATCATGCTGTAATTAGTCAATAATGACAGTAAATAAGGATCCCACTCTTCCTCCAATAATTCCCTGCCCCAACAAAGTGATTTGCAGAGTTAGTTTAATGGAGTGCTGTCTCCAGGTTAATGACCTCATTTTGAAACTATGTCAACCCCTTGACTGGACATGTTTTTGATAGGTGTTCTGACATAGAGGTACAAGGAAAAACTTATTAGTGCTTTGGAATATGTACTTTGTTTTTAGAAATATACCAAATTATCATATTTGTGCTTCTTCATTTTACTAAAAAATGTGCTAGCTTTTTGTTTTGTTTTCATTCTTGAAGTGTTCTGGAGAGCTATGCAGTTTCATGATTCCAACTTCCCA
>NW_007748784.1:6095-6375 GCF_000696425.1 Galeopterus variegatus
CTATCCAGTGAGAGGAGGATATTTGTGTGTGTGAAAACAACTTGATTTGTAAAATAAAAGAGCTCTATTTTGTGAACAAAAGCTTCACTTCTGTACTTTTTAAAAATATCTCAAAATACCTGTTGTATTTCACACATTTTCCTACTTGTCATGCGTTTCTGTGTTCTGTAGCAAAGCACAGAAGAATTTCTAGTGCTGATAAAGCTTATTGATACATCTACTTTAGTCAAGCATTTTTGGAGTCTAAGCCCTTTAAGTCTCACACTCATAATGAAGTGCG
>NW_007748784.1:6785-7240 GCF_000696425.1 Galeopterus variegatus
ACATATGATGCTGGTCCTGAAGGAATTTAGAGAATAACTGGGGAAACAGAAGGGTGCACAGGTAATTATTAATACAGTGATAAAGCTATAATAAGAGTTAAGTACTGAGTACCGTGGCAGCACTTGATGATAGTGGAGGATAGCACCTAACCTAGCCTTTGGAGATACAGGAAAGATTTAGGCAAGGATGGAAGGCTCAACTGTATTAGCCATTGGAAATGTGGGATGATAATGGAAAGAGTATTCCAGGTAGAAACAAAAGCAGGAGCAATTTACTAAAGGACAGAAAGAGCAAGGTGGATTCAAAAAATTGAAATTCATTTAAATAAGTGCCTGAACGGCATTATTAGAACTTGAGACATTATTATCCTGAGAGCAGTTGCAAGACAGTACAGGGTTTTGAGAAAGGGAGTGGGTGATTTAGAAAGATCATTTTGGATCTAATGTGGAGAATG
>NW_007748784.1:10315-11566 GCF_000696425.1 Galeopterus variegatus
AAAATATGAGACAGAAGGGTATTTAAACATGGTAGGTTGATAAATAAATTGTGTATATAGACCATAAACATTTCTTGTTATGTCTGTTATTTAAGATGACTATCTTTCCAATGAATGTGTTCACATATTTGTGTAGAAGAAAGTGTGGTTTGTTCTAACTTGATTTTTCAGAACTTACCAGTAGATGGCAGTAGATATTCAATCTTATGGGAAGAGAGTTGTGTATTTAAAATAGAATAGCCCCTAACATTCAGGAAGGCAGTCTTTTTGTAAGTGCTCCCCAAATGCCAAGATAGAGTCATGAAACTTTTATTTGCAAACCACTTTTATTTAAGACCGGTTCTAAATAACTTCCTTTATTCAACTTGAATGCTGATAAATATTTTCATTTCAGCAAAGCAGAAATACACACCCTATGAGGTCAAATAAAAAAAAAAAAGTTAGAACTATAAGGGATTTAGTTTACATTTGTACATTAGGTANGAAGTAGCCTCCCAACCCTTGGAGTTTTTCAAGTTATTGGATTTATGTTAATGAGTTGATTCATGTTTGGTCATACTGAAAAGACCAACCATGTATTTTGATATCAGCCTGACCCCTGCGGAGGGGAAGAGCAACTGGAGATTGAGTCAGGTGGGCAGTGATTCAATTAGTCATGGTTAAACTACCATTAAAAACAAACAAACAAAACTCTGGACCCTGAATCTCAGTGAGGTTCCCTGGTTGGCAATATTTTGAACATTGTCACATTTTGATTGATGCCAGGAAGATGATGGAAGCTTAGTGTTTGAAACCCTCCTAGACTTTACTCTGTCCATTTCTTGTATTCTGTATCCTCTTGCTATAATAAAACTGCAACTGCAAGTACAGCACTTTCAGTAAGTCCTATGAGTCTTTCTAGTCAATTATCAAGCATGAGGGTGGTGGTGGGAACACTGGAATTTGCAGTCAGTTGGTCAGAAGTGGGGGTGGCCCTGGGGGTGGCCCTGGAAACTTCTGACCTTTAACCTGTAAAGTTTATCCTATTTTGGATAGTACAAAATCACATGGAATTTAAGATAAAAAGCATTATTAAGAATGAAGTGAGTCCTATATAATTATTAAATAATAAATTTCTCAGGAAAATATAAAGTCTAATAAAGTTGCCTTAAAATACAAGAAGCAAAAACTGCTAGAACTAGAAAAAAAGCTTAACTCTTTGTTATAGTGGGGGATATTGGTGTACTTTTATTAATTGATCAATCAGGCAGA
>NW_007748785.1:0-507 GCF_000696425.1 Galeopterus variegatus
TGAGTACAGAAATTACCCTCACTGATCTGGACTTCCAGCCATCCCTGTCCCCCCTCAAAAGATGAGTGAGGTAGGAGATGGTAATGTAGAGATTAGGGCAAATTACTTCCCCATCTTTTCCTCTCTCCAATGTGCACAGTCTCCTCAACCCCCACACTTGGAGTCTTGGGGTCAGCTCTCCAATTCTCGTCAACACAGAGAAAAACTAACTGAACTGAAATTAATCATCCAAATTATCTCTACTGTGGTTATTTATAGCCCCCAGTGTTTCTTTCCTTTACTATTAAGTGCATATAATCAATTTAATTAAAGCATTTTAGCAGAATATTAAAAAGTGACTGCTCCCACCCCTTTCACAGATATGGGACACTTATTTTAACATCTGTTCATTGGCTCTAAAAGTGCTGTTTTGCACAGGTGCTGTAATTGGATGAACATATGAGACTTGCTATTTGCTGGCTTGAAATTCTCAGCTCAAACAAGCTAAGGTGTATGGAGATTCATTAT
>NW_007748785.1:3043-4238 GCF_000696425.1 Galeopterus variegatus
AGAATTAAACTGCAGAAATCTGTTTTCTAGTTAAAATCTGTTCACGTCCTAAATGTTTTAAGATACTTAACAAGACTTTAGGGAGTACAATATACTGGGAATTGTGCCTGTAAATATAAAGACCAGCCACTTCCATTTCAAAATTGTAATAAAGAAGAAATACATTAGAAAAGAATTTTTAGCCCACTTCATGCCTTGAGAATTGGGGGGTAAACAGTGGAAACAAAGAGAGGCAATATGGAAGCAAACAGATATAAAAACACAAGAGAAACATCATTTTCTTGGGGAGAACTAAAAAGCAAACTGTGTCTGTAAACTAAGGAAATCATACAGAAATCCACCCCCCAAAATTTACAAAAATTGCATGTTAATTGCATCACCTTGAGAATGTGAAGCATACTTTAACAGGCAGGGCACCTCCTTAAGCAGCAGCAGAGAGATTCCTGCACAGCAAGGCCCAGTTCACTGAGCAGCTATACCTGTGCCCACACACCGAGGGCAGCACCAGCCATGTGGGAGCAGAGGATGTTGTCAAGGCCACCTCCACAAGCAGCAGCAATGCTCAGCTCCACACCGCAGGACTTCTCACAATGTACACAGTCACACAGACTGGAAATGGACCCGATTAAGATATCAGCCTCAAGACCCCTGCCCCCTGAAAGCATTTCTGCAGCCAGTCAGGGAGACAAGGGTCTTCATGAGGTACAGTTATGATGGGCTGTGTGCATGCTGCCCCCTCCCACTATACCTGTCAGGACTCAGAGGATGTGTTCTGCTACCAAAAAGTCAGAGATGTTTGGTGGTAGAGAGAGGCAGAGGCACATTGAACTTGGATTATTTTACCCATGACCCTACTCTCCTCCCAATCATCATTTGGAAAAATGACATTTCTGGGGAAACAGAAAATGATCAGAAGCAAGTAGCTAAAATGTATGTCCCTTATACATTGTAGAGATCCATCAATTTCAATTTTGAGATGTAGAGATGTGCTGGGAAGGTTAATCAGCCATATCAGTGTCAGTGAAAAGCTGATGGGAGAAGTGAGAAAGGCCAAAGGAGAAAACCTATGAGTACAGAAATTACCCTCACTGATCTGGACTTCCAGCCATCCCTGTCCCCCCCCCCCAAAAGGTGAGTGAAGTAGGAGATGATAATGTAGAGATTAGTGCAAATTACTTCCCCATCTTTTCCTCTC
>NW_007748785.1:4919-6326 GCF_000696425.1 Galeopterus variegatus
TTATATGACTGAATTTCAGCTAACGGGTTATGAAAAAAAAAATAGGGGGAAAAGGGGGAAGACAAAGGTACAGGTGATACTATCTGCAGTACATCTGTACCTGCTGTCCCCTACATTCTACAAATAAATTAAAAAAAAAGTCTCGGGGGAAACACTTTTACACAAATTTTGCTCCAATTGTTCAAATGGCTGGTCTTAGTCAGCTTACCTGAACACTATACTGTGCAAGACAGAGCTTTTCTGGCTTCATCTTGATCTTGTCCTTAGGTTTTGGCTTCTGTTCTTTGCCTGAACATAAGCATTTCATAGTAGCTGCAGCATGTGTAAGAATACTGTCCATGCTGCAGTAGGCCAGGTTGGGCTGCACCACACTGGAGCACCCAGGTCTGGTGCACCTGGAGGTGCCTGGAGCCTCTACCACCTGCAGAGCAAAACAGGGAACTTCAGACAGTGTGCTTGCCAATTTCAGCATTAAAGTCCTGTGTAAAATCACTATGTATAGTACCAAGCTCGCTGTTTTTAATTAAGAGATGTCAACAATATTTTTAATATGAATAAAATCCTATCTTTACTTATTCAAACTACATGAGTGTATTTCCCTGAGGCAAGGTATTCACATTTTAACTGTCCTTCAAGCCATCTGTGGTGGGCAGAACTCTAAGGTGACCCATAGGACACCTGCTGCTGGTACATATGCTCTGTATAATTCCCTCCACCTCGAGCATGAGCAAGGTCCATGGACACGATGAGATTTCATACCCACAATCAGGTTCTGCTATAGGGAAAACGTACAGTAATTGCACAGGTAAGCAAGGTCCCAAATGAGATGACCAGAAAGGACCTGACTTCATCAGGCAAAAACCCTTAAGAGAGAAACTGGCCTTTCCTGAAGAGAGGAGACTCCATTGCTGATTGTGAAATAAGCTGCCCTGCTTTGGGACGGCCAACCAAGTTTAGGATCTGAGTACAGCTGCTAGATAAAATACAGGACACACAACTAAATCTGAATTTCAGATAAACAAACAAAAAATATTATATAAGTATGCCACAAAAGTTGCATGGGACATAATTATATACTGAACAGCATGAGGGATTCTGGAAGGGGATCTTTCACGTGCTGAGCCTCTGATGAGACAAAAGTCACAGCCTGACTGCAGTCCTATTAAGATCCCAATCAGAGGACCCAGTGAAGGCATGCCCAGGCTTGAGAACAACAGAAACTGAAACCATAAATGTGTGATGTTCTAAGCTAAGTTTGTGGTAGTGTGGTATATAGTAACAAAAACCTAACACAGCACAAGATGTACACTTGGTTGCTTCTGTTTTAATGGTCAAGACTAAAATATACATGAAGGCATCCCTCAAATGTACTTAAGTGAAAACTTATTTCTCAAATTAAATAATTAA
>NW_007748785.1:10277-11566 GCF_000696425.1 Galeopterus variegatus
ACTTGTCCAGAGCTCACCTACCTCCCAACTGCCCCGTGTGTCTACTTTCTATACAAACTCCATTGGGTGACTACCAACTCTTTTTTCAAGACTGCTGCCAGTGTCCTGAAGTCTTATGTTCTCCATGCAGCAGTGAGTTACCTGCCTTTGCTTTACTGCATTTATATGACTGAATTTCAGCTAACGGGTTATGAAAAAAAAATAGGTGGAAAAGGTGGAAGACAAAGGTACAGGTGATACTATCTGCAGTACATCTGTACCTGCTGTCCCCTACATTCTACAAATAAATAAAAAAACAAGTCTCAGGGGGAAACACTTTTACACCAATTTTGCTCCAATTGTTCAAATGGCTGGTCTTAGTCACCTTACCTGAACACTATACTGTGCAAGACGGAGGTTTTCTGGCTTCATCTTGATCTTCTCCTTAGGTTTTGGCTTCTGTTCTTTGCCTGAACTTAAGCATTTCATAGTAGCTGCAGCATGTTTAATAATGTGGTCCTTGCTGCAGTAGGCCAGGTTGGGCTGCACCACATTGGAGTGCCCAGGTCTGGTACACCTGGATAATGTGGTCCTTGCTGCAGTAGGTGTTTAATAATGTGGTCCTTGCTGCAGTAGGCCAGGTTGGGCTGCACCACATTGGAGTGCCCAGGTCTGGTACACCTGGAGGTGCCTGGAGCATCTACCACCTGCAGAGCAAAACAGTGAGCTTCAGACAGTGTGCTTGCCAATTCCAGCAGTTAAAGTGCTGTGTAAAATCACTATGTNCATTTTTTTCTATTTTATTTCTTTTTTCTATGCTCTAATTTTGATTATTTACGTTCTTTGCTAGGTCTGGGCTTAGTTAGCTCTTCATTTTCTACTTTCCTGAGGTGCAAAGGTGATTGCTGATTTGAGATCTTTCTTTTTTACTAATATATGCATTTATATTAAATAAATTTCTCTTTTAGCAAAAAATAAAATATAAGAAGTAAATAAATAAAAACTGGTAAGGTATGGAGACAGTAAAAAGATCAGAGGTCATGGAGGAGGAATGGATGAATAGGCAGAGAGGATATCAGGGCAATGAAATTATGTGACAGTATCATGGTAGACATACATCATTAAACATCTGTCCAAACCCACAGAATACACAAATAAGTGTGAACTCTAATGTAAACTGTGGTCTTTGGATGATAATGATGTGTAAATCTGTTTCATTAATTGTAACACATGTACCACTCTGCTGGGTAATGTTGATAATGGGACAGTCTACACATGTGTGGGTCAGGGGTATACGTGGGAAATCTCTC
>NW_007748786.1:0-563 GCF_000696425.1 Galeopterus variegatus
GGGATGAGCGTGTTCACTTGCCCACTTGCTCTCCTTATAAAGCCACCAGTGACACTCCTGCAATATCCCATTTATCCATTAACCCTTTAGTCCAAGAATGGGTTAATGTGTTTATGAGAGCAGAGCCCTCACAATCCAATCGCCTCTGAAAGGCCCCACTTTCCAAATACTGTAGTCTGATTTCTCATCCTCTTGATACGGTTGCAACGGGGATCAAGTATCAAGATGGACATTGGAGGGGACATTCAGATGATAGTTCGTCAGCCTGTNTAACTTTCAGAGGGAGAGAAAAGAACTGTGGTTAGTTGAGGTGGGGAAGGGGGAGGGGGAGGGAGATAGGGAGAAATTGATTAATGGACACAAGAAATGTTTGTGTTTTGTAATGATGAACATGCTAATTATCCTTATTTGATCATCACCCATTGCACATAGGTACTGATATATAGGACCCTGTATTAATCCATTTTCTGTTGCTTATAACAGAGTATTTGAAACTGGATAATTTATAAAGAAAAATAATTTATTTCTCACAGTTTTTGAGGCTAGCAAGTCCAAGATTCAGG
>NW_007748786.1:2430-3193 GCF_000696425.1 Galeopterus variegatus
AAGGCACCACTGGCATGCTGAGGAGAAAGGCCAAGGGAGGCACCAACCCTTCTGGCACCTTGATCTTGACCTTTCAGCCTCCAGAGCTGTACGAACCTAAATTTCTGTTGTTTAAGCCACCCAGTCGGTGGTATTTTGTGATGGCAGCCCAAGCAGACTAATACACAAGATAAGACCATTTGCTTACTTCAATTCCCATCAGCAATGAATTAGAGTTCACACCACCTCATTGTTTTCATTTGCAATTCTTTAATAACATATGTTGTTGAGCATTTTTTCATATGCTTATTTGCCACCTGTATATCTTTTTAGGTGATGCCTCTGTTCAGATCTGTTGCCCATTTTTTAACTGGGTTGTTTGTTTTCTTTTTATTGAGTTTTAAGAGTTCTTTGTATATTTTGGATAACAGTCCTTTATCAGATGTGTCTTTTACAAACATTTTCTCCCAGTTTGTGGCTTAAGAGAACACTTTTTAAAGAATTTTATTCCCTTTATGTTTTTTTGATTGAGATTTATTTCTCATATCATAAAATTCACTCATATAAAGTGGACAATTTCAGAGGTTTTGAGTATATTCACAAAGTTGCACAACCACCACCACTAATTCCAGAACATTTTTATCACCTCTAAAACAAACGTCATGCTCATTATCAGTCACTCCCTCCCTTCGCCAGTCCCTCGGCAGCCACTCGTCTATGCTCTGACTTCATGGACTTGCCTGTTCTGGATAGTTCAGATATCCAGAGTGATACAGTAGATGGC
>NW_007748786.1:5045-5440 GCF_000696425.1 Galeopterus variegatus
ATGGGAATTTGCTTACAAAGGTATTTCCTGCATGGTTTATAAGTCAGCGGCAGTGGAAAAAGTTAATTGAGGGGCTTACTCTACGACTCAACATGCGTTCATGAATATGAAGCCCACCCTTGCATGTGACTCTCATAAGCGAACAACCAGAGACGGGCACTTTCATTTAACCACACTTGTAAAAGGCGGACCCCCAGCAACAGATTTCTCTATGTGGGACACCACACAGAGGTCTCCTGCAAATCGATGAAACTAGATCACGTTTTCCACTGTTGGGAGCTAGATCTTTTAAGTTAAAAGACGAAGGTCACATACCACAGTATGGTGCTCAGAAAGAATAAACTAGAATTTGACTATCCTAATTACTTTAGGGAGTTTTTCAAAATTGGACTAAT
>NW_007748786.1:8848-9130 GCF_000696425.1 Galeopterus variegatus
CAGTCTGTTCTGTGAGGGGCTTTGCCTCCAGTGCAGCCCCGTCCAAGCACCCTCAGTAGAGCTTACTGGGCGTTATGCCTCTTGGGGTCGTATCTTTCTCCTTGATCATTCCCACGTCCTTTGACCCATTTCCAGAAGCATCAGGAGGAAATTTTAGTTCAGGAGATGAGAGAGGTCAAGGAATTTATCCTCTGACCATACTCCCTACAAGTTTACAGCTTGGCAGTGATAGTGTCCTTTCCCCACATCCACAGGTCTTTTGGGGGGCAGGCTTCTCTGTCA
>NW_007748786.1:11253-11564 GCF_000696425.1 Galeopterus variegatus
AAGTTTTTTATTTTTCTTTCAGCACTTTAAATATGTCATTCCACTGCCTCTGGTCTCCATGGTTTCTGCTGAGAAATCAGCTTTTAATCTAACTAAGGATTTCTTGTATATAATGAGTCAGTTACCTTGCTGTTTTCAATATTTTATTTTGACCTTTGATTGTTTCATTATAATGTGTCTCATTGTACATCTGTTTGAGTTAATTTTAAGAGAGAAGAAGTTTGTTGAGCTTCTTAGGTGTGGAGATTCTTGAATTTTATCAAGTTGGGTAATTTGGGGTCATTATTTCTTTGGATATTCTCCCTGCCCCT
>NW_007748787.1:0-305 GCF_000696425.1 Galeopterus variegatus
GAAAAGGAAAAGAAATAATTAGAAAGAAAGGGTAATAGGGAGAACACTCTGATCTCATTCTTTGCAAGTACACATAAAACATTGTCAAGAATAGACGATATATTAGGCCTCAAACAAAGCCAAATTAATTCAAAGGAATTGTAATAAAACAAAGTATGTTCTCTGACCACAATGGACTTAAATTGGAAAACAACAGAAGGAAAATAGAGAAATTTACTAACATGTAGATATTAAACCACACCGTGAAAGAACCAGTGGGACAAAGAATAAATCACATGGAAAATTTGAAAATCTTTGAGATGAAT
>NW_007748787.1:2420-3365 GCF_000696425.1 Galeopterus variegatus
CAACCCTTGGCTTGGTGTTGTCAGCACCACGCTCAGCCAGTGAGCAAACCGGCCATCCCTTATATGGGATCCGAACCCATGGCCTTGGTGTTATCAATACCGCACTCTACCGAGTGAGCCACAGGCCGGCCCGAATAAATATTTTTATGATGGAAATACACCAATGGGAAAAGAATGTTTTCAATAAGTGGTACTGGGACAACTGGATATCGACATGCAAAAGAAAGAAGTTGGACCCTTACCTCACATCACATAGAAAAAGGAACTCAGGTGGATCATAGATCTGAATGTAGCTGTTACAACAAAAAGGCTCCTGGAAGAAAGTACAGGAATGAACACGTGTTACCTTAGGTTAAGCAATGATTTCGTAATCATGATAGCAAAGCACAAGCAATAAGAGACGGGTAAGTTGTAATTCATCAAAACTGAAAATGTTTTTGTTTCAAAGAACATCATTAAGAAAATGAAAAGGCAATTCACAGAACGAGACAAAATCTTTAGAAATCGTATACCTCATAAGGGATCTGTATACAGAATATGAAAAGATCTTTCGCAGTAAGAAAAAGACAATCCATTTTTTTTTAAATTGGCAAAGAATTCCAACAGGAGTTTCTCCAAAGAGGATATACAAATGGTAAATGATCACATGAAGATACGTCAAACATCATTAGTCCTTAGGGAAAAGAAAATCAAGCCCACAATCGTATACTACTTCACATCCGAAAGAATTAGTATAATCAAAAAGACAGATAACAAGTATTGGTGAGGACAAATTGAAACCCTCATATACAGCTGCACAGTTTGGTAATTCTTCAACAAGTTAGACAGTTAGTATATGACCCAGAATTTCCAACCTTACCTGTCCCCTCCAGATAACTAAAAACGTGTCCATGCAAAAATTATATCCGATTGTTCATAGCACCATGATTCATTACAGCAAAAAGT
>NW_007748787.1:5203-5631 GCF_000696425.1 Galeopterus variegatus
TTCTTATTATTTTTATTTATAAATATTTACGGGGTTCATAGTTGACTACCAGTATTTGTGTATGGTGTGTGATGATCAAATCAAAACTGATTATGAACAAAGACACTAAGAATATTCATTAGGGAAAGGACAGTCTCTTCAATAAATGGTGCTGGGGAAACTGGATACCCATATGCAGAAGAATGAAATTAGACCCTACCTCTCACCATTTACAAAATCAACTCAAAATGAATTAAAGGTTGAAATGTACGACCCAAGACTATGAAACTACTAGTAGAAAACATAGAGGAAATGCTTCAGAACATTGGTCTGGGAAAAGACTTTATGAAGAAGACCTCAAATGTACAGGCAACAAAAGAAAAAAAAGAAAACCCCAAGAAACAGACAAATGAGATTACATCAAACTAAACAGCTTCTGCACAGCAGAG
>NW_007748787.1:11140-11564 GCF_000696425.1 Galeopterus variegatus
CACCAAAAAAAACCGATCTACAGACACAAAAACACCAATTCCTTAACATAATGGCAGCAAATAGAACTCAGCAATATACAAAAAAGTTTATGCACCACAAACATGCACATAATTCTAGGGATACACATAAAAAGTAACCATGGAATGTGATGGGTATGTAAATTAGTTTGACTATAGCAATCATTTTGCTTTGTCCATGTATATCAAAAAATCACGTTGTACACCTTAAATATATACAATAACTAAAAAACACAATTAATGTAACCTACCATATTAACGTGATAAGAAATGAAAATAACATGAACACAGTAACTGATGAAGCAAAAGCAATTAAACAAACTTAATACCAATTTGTGATAAAAATCTCAGAAAAACACGAATACACAGGAGTTTCCTAAACTTGACGGAGCAGCTGCAAAATGCC
>NW_007748788.1:0-944 GCF_000696425.1 Galeopterus variegatus
CATCCATATTCTGCTGTGTTCTACCCCTGTGCCCTCACACCTGTCCCTCCCTCTGTGTAGACATCTTGAAGCCCTACACATTCTAGGAGCTGCCCCTCAGCAATCCCACTCTTTCTCCAGCACTCACTAGCTCCATGGCCATGGGCAAACCATCCTGACCTCTCTGGCCTCAGGTTCTTCATCTGCAACAAAGGGACCACACTTCGTAGATGGAGAATTAGAAATAAAGGTCTGGCGCTCTGCACGGTTACAAAGCAGAAACAGGGTCTTCGTAAAGGGCGATTATCATACTAACCCTTTTTCTTTGTGGTCTTGCTTAAAGGCTATTTGTTCTGAGAATCTTTCCAAATCTCCCTTGTCAGAATTAAGCTCTTGCTACCTCACCTCCACTGAAGTTTTGGGGTTTTTAAAAAGCCTTTGAAATTTGGCTTATTTGTTATAGAAGTTAANGTTTGCTTATAGTTTTATGATGGCAGTTGCTACAGTCCTTTGCTCAAAGCTTTGTAAATTGTGCAGCTCAAAATGTGTTTATTGAGTGAGTTATTTATTCTTGATATCACCCACTAGGTATCCTGATATGAACTGACTACAAGGGAGAAGAGAGAGAAAAGTATAGAGAATAGAACAGAGAAAAAAATCAAAGAATATAATGCCTACTATTCTGAGACTCCCCAAGTTACATGTTGAATAATGCTTTGCAACTATTAAGAATGTCCTGGTACTTCTACCAACTGATCCCCATTCATTGTATTTTTTTTTCCTTGATTACTTGGGCAGATTCAATAAGGACGTATTATTTTCAAATTAAAACTTTCTAGTTTTAAATGAGAAAAAAAATTAAACTAAGGAAAGTAATTTTCAGCTCATGATGGTAATTGGAGCACAAGAGCTTAACTCCCCTGCTCTTTCAAAATCTACTCTAGGGATTAAAACAATAGGGAAAA
>NW_007748788.1:2765-3438 GCF_000696425.1 Galeopterus variegatus
GGGAAGCAGAGTCCTTCTGGAAATTCAAGAACGGAAACCCTAGAATAGCCAGGCCTTGTGGACATCAACTCAAAGGAACCTCAGCAGCCACAAGCCAGCACTGCTGTACTTCCATATGCACCCACCAGTCTGTCCCACTGGAAAGAATGGTAACGCGAGTAAGAATAATAGTATTGTAGATGAGACATCAAAAATACTCTAATTTACAAAAATGTTCACCATTTACAAGTTTAAATATTTTATTAGTAGTAAAAATTTACTTTGCAATATACCATGCAATACTTCACAGTGACTGAGACCCACCCTGTACTGGGCAAAAGAGAAGTGTCCATGTATTTCCCAAAGTAGAAAAATGTATAGGACACATTCTGTAATGAGGATGCAATAAAGCTGGAAATAAATCACAAAATGGTTTTAAAAATGCACAGAAATTTTAACAGCACAATCCTTGTGAAGGTGAAAATTCAAATACATTGAAAAGGACAGATATATGCCATAAACAGTGTTGGGGCAAATTGGCAACTATTTGTAAAATAACAAAATTAGCTTCTACCTTGAGCAATACATATATAAAATAATAAATTCCAGATGGATGACATATACGAACATAAAAAGTAAAGCCATTTTTATTTTCCTTTTAGTAGAAGAACAAACATAGGGAGGTTTTTGTATA
>NW_007748788.1:5262-5890 GCF_000696425.1 Galeopterus variegatus
TTGCTTTTGTAGTCAGAGAAAAAGGTTATTGAAAAAGGAGTCCACTTCTTTAAGAGTCTTTTTCTGAAACAATTAGAGAAGTATAGCTATTGAAATCGGAAGTGACATTTTAGATTTTTAAAAAGTCTTTTCAAAGCCCTATTCTGCTCACTGTAAGCTCATTCAGCACTTCAACTTACACTGTAATTAGTATATTTGGGGGTTGCTCTTTTTTCTCTAAGTACATACATATTTGTTTATATAGTATGAAGTTTTTGGAGGAGCATCATAGAAATAATTAAAGGATAAACCATAAGACCTATGTGGGCAGGTATAGACGTGGATATCCTAAGCATGAAAGGAGTGGCTATTTTAAGTCTTTGCTCTCTTGCAGGGAATATTCTGGTCATGCCTTTTCTAGACTGACTGACAGCCTATTAGATACCAGAGGTGGCTTCTGTGGCATCTGCGAGAATGCACTTGCAAACATCCAGGTAGGGAGAACAGGACTGACCCAGGACCCAGGCTATTGTGCTCTGAAACCTCCTGCTGTGCTTGTACACAGGCCACACTTCCCAGTGGCTACTTCCAGTTGATGACCGAGTGTAACAGGGATACTAAGGCACACCCATTCCTAGGAGACACAGAG
>NW_007748788.1:6184-9077 GCF_000696425.1 Galeopterus variegatus
TAGTCACATTTCACCTATTCAGGTTCATGTCCCATTTCCATTAAGGTGCATATTTTAGCCTAATTTCTGGGAGTTTGGGTAAATTTCTTTGGAACACACATTCAGCAATGAGACCAGTGCTATCCAATAAAAATATAATTCAAACAACAAATGTAATTTAAAATTTTCTAGTAGTTACATTCAAAACTAAAAAGAAATATGTAGAATAACTTTTAATAATAGATTGCATTTAACTCAGTGTATCAAAATATTACCATTTCAACATGGAATCAATATAAAAATTATTAATAATATATTTTACTTTTTCTTGTAGTATGTCTTTGAAATCCAGTGTGTATTTTACACTTACAGCACATCTTGATTCAAATTAATTACATTTCAAATGCTCAGTGGCCCCACATGGCTAGAGACTATTGCATTGAGTGGCACAGAAATAGAATATAAGTGCCCTGAGTATAGGAGTGAGTTTTTTCCTATTTTTGGATGAGGAGAGCAACCAGGATTGTCATGGACACTTAGTACGTGTTTCATAAATACTTGTTAATTGGTTATTTGTACATGAAATGGTGTGGAATGTGTATGATACAAGTATCCCTTACTCACATGCCTGTAAGAGGCTGGAAGTAACTTGAGTGATAGGGCGGGCTGGGTGGGGACTGGGGTGCATGGGGCACCCCTGTCTGAAGGGGGCAGATACCTCTGAGGTCCAGGTGGTTATTGACATCTGCAGAGGTGAGGCCCTTGTGCTTTACCAAGACAGGCCAGAAGTCTGGGTTATGTGAAATCTTCCAATTTTTAATGTTAGCTATTAATTCAAATTTTAAAAGTGTACAGGTGAGCAATAGTTTGTGAAACACACACAAGGTGAAAAGAACCTTCCACTGTATGTAAGTCCTTTAAAAGCAGACAAAATACAGTGACAAGCTAAATTAGCATTAATAAGAGAACTAAACAAAAAAATTTATAAAGCTGCCATATTGCCTTTTTGGAGAGAAGGGGCAATGTCCTATGTTCTTGAAAACTTGGGTTAGTCAATTTTAGAAATATTAAAATTCTGTGGTTTTAGACTGTGGCTTCTTAATTTGTCTCTCCCTCTCTTTCTCCCCCTCTCTCTCCCTCCATATATATACACACACATACACACACATTTAATATATATACACACGTAATGTTTATTAATACATATATACATTTTATGAAATATAGCTAGATGAGGTATAACACCTTTCAATGCTTGACATCACTATTGCTAACTGAACCCACGGGGCGGAAAATGCTTACTATATTCAAATGTGACTGTGTCCTATTCTCAGCTACAAAAGATCTGTGACCTTTTGTTGGCAGTGAGAGGCTTTCAGGAAGTCACCTTATGAAGCAACTGTCATGGCAGGACAGCTGTAACCAGCTCTCCCCAGGTTTAGCTTGAGTTTCAGAGCAGCCAACAAGCTGAGGACCCAGCCCTCCACAGGGTCACCTGCAGTGAGGGGTGAAGGAAGGAGTGTTCTGCAGGAGAAGCCTCCCCCTGCAGTAACCAGTGGGCACTGGCTGTATTATCGGACACTTTGAACATCTGGATGTGATTCTGAGAATCTTCACCTTAACTACCACATTCCGGTGGGTTGGGCATTCATCACTGGGTCTGTAGATCTGGACCCAGTGGAGCTGCCACTTCCAGTGGATGCAACACCTCTGAAGACAGACAAAACACAGTGGCAAACTTCTGTGAGGAGTGTTGGGAGCAGTGTTCCCTTCACCACTGAGGCTGGCTTGCTGTCACCTCCTCTTGGGTCTTAAGCAGAAGAGGCCATAAAGCTATTCAACAGCAAATGCAGGATTTAAACCCAGGCTTTTCTGATTCCGGGGCTGTGATTCTTCCCTCATGCTCATGAGGCAGAGAATACTGGCCTGTGCATACCGTGCTACCCTGCGTCCCCACAGCCTTCAAGCTGTTTTAGGTCTAACTGGACTTTGCCACTGGATACGGAGGTGGAATTGCAACGATTATAGCCATGTGTATGCATTCAGGCTGCCCATGTGCCAGGCATAGCACCAAATGTTTGACCTGAACCATTTCCATTTGATCCTCACGACATCTCCATGAGGAAAGTGCCATCATTATACCCATTTAAGAGATGAGGACATAGGGGCTGGCCCGGTGGTGCACTGCTACAGTGCACCGCTTGGGAGCACGGTGGAACTCCCGCCGAGGGTTTGGATCCCACATACAGACCAGCCGCTCACTGGCTGAGCGACGTGCTGTCACAACACCGAGGGTTGCAATCCCGTTGCCCGTCCCAGTCCGGTATGGGCGCGACACTGAGGGTTGTGATCTGTTGCCGGTCACGAAAAAAGACAAAAAAAGGAAAAAAAAAAAAAAAAAGAGAGATGAGGACATGGAAACTCATGGAATTTAGGGCATTTACTCAAAGTCCCAAAGCTAGTAAATGGCGATCCAGATTTGAACTTGGGTTTACTTATTATTTTAAACACTTCTTTATTATGCCCTACCCTTCTTAACAAGATTTGTAGTTGGTATTGTCAGCAGTGACAAATCACAGAAGACACTTTTATAAAAAATGATTCTAGCGGAAAGTGAGGGTACGAGGGAGGATTCAAGGCAGGCGAGGTAAACCTCCTCCTGCAGGAGTCCACATACCTAGACTAGTATGTGTCGAAGACTGAGTTCATTTAGGTTGTTAACTGAATTAAGGTAACATTTTACTGGGTCACCCAAGCTTGGAGTCATCAATCGCTCCTCGCATTCCCACACCAGTCCATTCAGTTAAAACTAACTCTTCTCTATGGTCACTAGAGGTGGGGACGGGGGAAGGGAGGGGGTTAGGGAGAAATTGGGTAAGGGACACAAAGAATTGATTATTAGCATATTCATTAT
>NW_007748788.1:9958-10294 GCF_000696425.1 Galeopterus variegatus
AATATCCAGAATATATAAAGAACTCCTACAACTCAACAACAAAAAAGCAAACAACCGAATTAAAAAAATGGACAAAGGAATTAAATAGACATTTCTCCAAAGACATACAAATGCCCAATAAACACATGAAAAAATGCTCAACATCAACTAATCGCTAGGGAAATGTAAATCAAAACCATATGAAATACCACTTCACACTCATTAGGGTGGGTATTATTAACAATGCCCCCCCCAAAAAAAACTACAATAGAAAATAACAAGTGCTGGCAAGGATATGGAAAAATTAAAACCTGTGTGCATTGCTTGTGGGAATGTAAGATGGTGAAGCCACTGTGA
>NW_007748788.1:11259-11564 GCF_000696425.1 Galeopterus variegatus
GGAGAGGAATATTTTGCCCAAACCACGTAACACACCCTTATATCTGACACCGTTTCTTCCCGATTTTATTAACTTGTATATTAGCCAATCTCTACCTTCCTAACATAAATCATCATATCACCACTTGCTACTGTTTTCGGTTGTCCCTACTGTCATCTAATGTTCACCTTCAGCCAAAGTCGTTCTTAAACATAAAATTTCAGGCAAGTCTAACAGAAAGAAAGAACAGCCAGCACACGTGGTGAATACCTGTTGTACCGGGCACTGCTCTCTCTGTGCTACTAATGCCAACTGCATTAGTGTGC
>NW_007748789.1:0-1127 GCF_000696425.1 Galeopterus variegatus
CAAATCAAAGGCACCCTCTAAGCAGAAGACATACCACTCAAGTTTTATCCAATCCTCAAGAACAGATTTTGTTTCTTTTTCTTCCATCAGAAGCATCCACCTCCAACTCAGAAGGAAGGGAAAAGAAGCCCCATGGTAGCTCAGCTGCTGCCAGAGCTATCCCATCAGGAGACTGGATATCAGTGAAAGGTATGTGTAGCCCACAAACCATTAAAACACACTCAAGAAAAATATTTATCATTTTCTGAGCAATAACCACATAAAAATAAACTNAATACTAAAATGTGATTTTTCTGGGACAATTATTTTGTAGGAATCAAAAATTAGGAGACAAACTATGTAATTGAGATTTAAGTGAATTCCTAGGAAGCTCTACTGTTTTACTGGGACATGTCAATGACCCAGGAAATTCTTAACAAATGCCCAAGATCCCCTTAACATGACAATATTTCAGCTTTGTCCTAAATAGGTAGCAAGAATAAATGCTATTGGCAGGCTTGCAAGGGTGATAACAGGAACAGCTTTCCCCACCAGTCCTATTGCACTGAATTGCCATACTGGAACACCCTACAACCTTCAAGAACAGTTTAATGGCTTGTCAAGGCACAATAATTCATTCATTCAATAAGTTTCTGAGTGCCCACCCTGTGCAATAGGATCTGGGGAATATGGTGGAGAACAAGACAGATGTGGCTCCTAATAAAGCTTGCATTCTAGCCAGGAAATCCAATATGAAGACAACTATTTACATAATTACTCATTCGTACTTAAGGTACAGAATGTTATAAAATTGCATAAAAGAGGATCTGATCCAATATAAGTAAAGCACTTACCGGAACAAGGAAAGCCAAAGTCTTGCCAGATCCAGTTTTGGCAGCTCCAAGTACATCTTTACCTTGCAAAGCCAACCCAATGGTCTGCTTCTGTATCTCAGTAACCAGACGGTACTGGGCTTCTTGCAAACCTGGCAGTGTAGAAAGGGAAAATGACACTTTAGAAAATCCTAGTGTTACAGGCTCAGTTCGTCTTCCCAAAACTCCTATGCTGAAGTTCTCACCCTTAGTAACTCAGAAGGTGACTGTATTTAGAGACAGATCCTTTAAAGAGGGGATTAAGTTAAAATGAGT
>NW_007748789.1:2026-5081 GCF_000696425.1 Galeopterus variegatus
ACGCCAAGGGTGACATGCATAGAAGGACAACCATGTGAACAGGTAGCAAGTTACAATATGATCCAATAATCCCACTACTGGGTATATATCCAAAGGATATGAAATCAGTATGTCGAAGAGAGATGTGCACTCCCATGTTCATTGCAGCATTATTCATAATAGCCAAGACATGAAATCAACCTAAGTGTCTAACAAAGGATAAAGAAAATACAGTATATATACACTCTATGGAATACTATGCAGCCTTTAAAGAATAAGTTCAAGATGCCTATGGTGTATCATGGTGACTATAGTTACTTATAATATACTGTATACTTGAAAACTGCTAAGAGTAAGAGTAAATTTTAAGTGTTCTTACCACAAAAAAAATTTTTTTAAATGTGAGCGAATGCAAATGTTAACTGGCTTTATTTAACCATTCCACAACATATATGAGGAGCCTTCAAAAAGTTCATGGAAGGATTCATATTACATTTTAATTCCATTTTTCCACGACCTTTTCAAAGTACCCTGATACATATTTCAAAACATTATGTTGTATACAACACATACAATTCTTGTCAATTAAAAAAAAAAGACAGAGGGGCAGCAAGAGGGCAGCTGTCCGCAAGCCAAAGAGGGAGGCCTGGAAAAGATCCCTCCCTTATGGCCCTGACGAGAAATCAACCCTGACAGCACCTTCATCTCAGACTTCTAGCCTCCAGAACTGTGAAAAAATAAATTTGTTATTTAAGACACCCAGTTGGGTATTTTGTTTTGGCAACCCTAGCAAACCAATACAAAGGGCATCAAATTTTTGTTTCTTCCTTTGCTTATTTTAACTAACACGATTAGGTTTCATTTTAATTATTCAGAGGCTCCTAGCATCTTTTTTTTTTTTTAATGTTCTTTGGTCTAGAAATCATGAGAATGACAGATTGTTAAAACTCAAATTAATACTGCTCATTTTTAATTGGTTTTCATGATGTCAGAGTAAGATTTTTCAGGTTAAACTCCCTAAATCCTCTCTGATTCATAAAAAAGCATCAAGAAATCCAATAACATGTCCCAAAATCATCATATACCTACCTTTCAATGTTTTTTTGGACAAGGGGAAATCTGAAAATCTGGTGATTTCATTTACATTTATCTAGAAAAAAAGGACAAAAGGGGACAATGTCAGAAAAGACAAAATAACCTACAGGATAATTCATTTATTTCACAATGAAATCATTTTTTCTCTAACTTGTGCTGCCTAGCTCATCCTTGGTACCGCAGGATTAAATTCAATCATCACTGCTAATTAAAAGTCATCATTCCCTCTGAAAGGAAATTTGCCTTGAGGAAGCTGTCCTGAATCAAAACTGTAAGTTTGTAAAACCATTTAAGTTGATTAAAAAATAAATTACTACACACATGAGTAACATACATTAATACCTTCAACATCCTTCACCTCCAAGATGTTAACACAGTAAGTCATCAGTACCTCAATTTTAGAAAGAAAATTTACTTTCAGTCATCCTTTAAGGGATATCAGTGTAAAAAAATAAGGGACAAAATGACTACAAACCACAGACCATGATGAAAATAGTTCTATATACACAACTTGTACAAAAGATTGAAATTAGTTGAAAAAAATAGATTTGTTAGCACAATCTTTTCAAAATTTTAATCATAAATCAGTGGCCTATGAAATCAAACCTGATAAACTACTTATTTTGGGGGTATACTAAAGGAACAGTATTATTTCAAAGAAATCAGGAGAAATGTCTGTGTCATGCTCTGATGCCATGACAAGTAATGTTTTGCCCTTTAACTTTGCATTATCCAAATATTCATTACTAATATTCTTTATTGGCATAAATCCAATTTTCTGAATTTCATTTCAGTTGCTCAGAAGAATTATTTTATTACAGATACTGAACAAAGGAACTACTGCTCATATCTGGGAATATGCCGCCAAATTATTCGTGATTCACCAAAGGGGAAAGTTGCAGTTGTAATGCTCATTTTTTTAAGTTACACTCTAGGCAGCAAAGGGATGGCAGCTGTATTTCATTTCACAATCTATACATTATCTTTCCCAGGATTCTTGATGTAACCCAGGCCAGGGTTACTCTCTGCCCACAAATACTGAAAACACAAATGTTAAAACGTTGTCTCAATCCCTACAAATCATTTCAGGTATTATTAGAGGAGNGACAACTCGGACCGGGAACTCCGCGCGCTGCCCCCGATTATCCTCTGAGTGTGAGACACCTATGTCACTGTTGCCACCACCAAATGGACGTTGGACTTCCCAGCCTCAAAAACTTGTGATGCCCTGCCATCACTGAAGTCACCACCAAAGAAAGCCTTCAGCAGATGTGTTCTCCGGACTTTGGACTTCCCAGTCTCAGAAACTATAAGCATTTGTTTCCTAGTTTTTACTAGTATAAGTAATGCTATAATAAACACCTTTTAACGGGGAGATGTCCAGCAGGGGAGGCAGAAGCTCCACGGAGATCACACTGCTGCCGCGCAATCCAGCAGCCCAGCCCAATGCATACGGAGCACAGAGACGTCCAGCAGGGGAGACAGAAGCTCCGTAGAGTCCACACACCCTGTCGGGGGGCCGCTGCTGCACAATGCAGCAGCAGGTAGGCTTCACCGCCGCCACTCGACTCCATCCCAAGCCCGGTCTAGCGCGCACAGAGCAGGGAGACATCCTGCAGAGGTAGAGGAAGCTCTGCAGAGACCACACACTCTGCGGTGCCTTGGCGCATCCCAGCACTCCGGGACAGAGTGCACAGAACAGGGAGAAGCCCAGCCCAGGAGGTGGAAGCTCAGCAGAGACCACACAACCTGCAGTACCACCCTGTGATCAAGCAGCCCGGCACAGTCCAAGCTGACCAGAGAGGTGGCTCCCCAAAGAGGCCCAAGACCCAAGGCAACCACACACGCAAGGCACTAGTGGCCAACTGAGCAGTCACTGAGGTAGCCATAACAAATTGGCAACCACAGCAACATCTTAGTCAGTCAATAGTGTCAAACCTGTGGACTGTGAGACCCCCTGCCACAATGAATAAACATCAAA
>NW_007748789.1:5881-6640 GCF_000696425.1 Galeopterus variegatus
GTTTTTGTAAGAAAAGTCTTATTGGAGCACAGCTACAACCATTCACTTACATATTGTTTACGTAGTTGTGACAGAGATTGTGTAGTCCACAAAGCCTAAGTTTTTCTGGCTTTACAGAAGAAGTTTACCAACCTGGCTCTAGAAGAGTCTCAGTTACAGTCCAAGCAATACTTAGCAGAAGATGTATATACAGCAGAAGATGGCTGTGGTTCCTATAAACAGAATAACACTCTTTATCTTTTGCTTGAGGGTGGAGGGATTCACTCCTGTCTCCACAATCCTCACACTCTCACTAAAATCTGTATCAGTATTCTTCTGAAGTCAGGAAAGTCCTTTTTAAAGACTTCCCAATGCTCGTGGAAAAGTTGGAGGGGGCAGAGGGGAGAACAGAGTGAGTATCACTTAACCACCTTCTTCCATCTCTCTCTGATAAGACGTATTTCTCACAAAAGTGNGAGGGTGGGGGGATTCACTCCTGTCTCCACAATCCTCACACTCTCACTAAAATCTGTATCATTATTCTTCTGAAGTCAGGAAAGTCCTTTCTAAAGACTTCCCAACTCTTGTGGAAAAGTTGGAGGGGGCAGAGGGGAGAACAGAGTGAATATCACTTAACCACCTTCTTCCATCTCTCTCTGATAGTAGCTATTTCTCACAAAAGTGAATAATGCGTAGAGAAAAAAGTATAAAACCTTCCGAGAGTGCTCCACCTATTGCAATCAAGAGGAGAAAAGCAATGTGCCTCAAATCACACCAGAC
>NW_007748789.1:8482-9171 GCF_000696425.1 Galeopterus variegatus
GATTAGGATGCAGACATCTTTAGGTTGTTATTCTGCTTACCACAGCCTCCAGAGTCACTCAAAACCCACCTGCAAAAAAAAAAAAAATCTCTTCTCCAACCCATCTGAAGCCAATTCAGAAACACATGCAACACTCCAAGGAGTATTTCCTCCCTCAAAAAACTCTATGCAGGGCCGGCCGGTGGCGCACTGCTACAGTGCGCCGCTTGAGAGCGCTGCGGCGCTCCCGCCGAGGGTTCGGATGCCACATACAGACCGGTTCCCGCTCACTGGCTGAGCGAGGTGTGGCCGCAACACTGAGGGTTGCGATCCCGTTGCCGGACACGAAAAAAAGACAAAAAGGAAAAAAAAAAAAAAACTCTATGCATTTCCACATTTCTTTGTATTTCCTCATGTTGCTCCTCCACCTAGAATGTCCTTGCCAATCTTTTCCATCTGGTGAACTCATCATTCAAGAACTAGCTCCTACCCAATGATCCTGAGGTGTCAAAAGAAAAAAAGAGAGAGATTGAGCTCCACTCATGGCTACCACAAACAGCTGGACAGCTTGCATACAGCACAAAGGCAGCTGGTAAAGCTGAGGTAGGGTGGGCTGAACCCAGTCCACCCAGCTCCCCAAACCAGGCCTGCCTGAGGCTGCAACCACCAGGAAGAAGACAGCAAGTCCAGAGGAAACACGGTTTTTCTAA
>NW_007748789.1:11249-11562 GCF_000696425.1 Galeopterus variegatus
TTAGAGATGACAAAGTATATGGGAGGACATGCACAGGTTATATGCAAATACTATGCCATTTTATATGAGGGACTTGAGCAATGGATTTGGGTATACAATTGGGGGGGGGACAGGAGGAGAGATGTCCTAGAACCAATCCCTTATGAATACCAAGGGATGACTGTATATCACTGGTCTCTGAACTTGAGAGGTTCATGATCTAGCAGGTAGTTAAAGAAGTTAAATAAAGAAGCAAATCATCACACCCAGGTCATAAATGCTATAATAAAGGTATTTACACAACCCTACAGATGGACAGCAGCCCTAACTCTGC
>NW_007748790.1:0-1536 GCF_000696425.1 Galeopterus variegatus
AATGGTGCTTTGATTGTGTCCCTCTCCTGCCCTAAAACTGTCAGTGATTTCCTTTTATCTGCCAATGAGATCTAAATTCTTAATCTGGCATTCTATGCTTTCTGTAGTTTTGCTCTGGCCAACCATTCCAAAGTTAGGGCCTACTGTGGTCTGACTCAAAATTGGTCTCCCAGCCACAGCAGTTTCTCTCTGGTCATTGTTCTGGCTCTGCCTCTTTTCTCTGCCTGGTTCCCTTCCATAGAATGTCCTTCCTCTTTCACCTGTACTTTCCACAAGGAACTGCAGGTCCTTCCTTTCCCTGCCACTGTAGGCCACAAGGACTCACCTTTTACAATCCCATCAAGTGGATCCCTGGCTTTTAGCCTAATTATATTGAATGAGAGTTAGAAAGAATTTAACAGGGATAATTGAGTCTAACCTTCCATCAAGAGTAGGAATCCCTGCTGTGACAGAAGGGGAATGGGGTAGTCTAGTAGTTAAACATATGAGTTCTGGAGTTGGGCCAGCAGGATTGAGTCTTGGCTCTGTTACCAACCATTAGCCTTCCTTTCCCACTTGTGAAACAGGTAATGATATCCTACATCCTTAGAAGGTGAAATAAGTCTATGCCTGTCAAGCAGGTAGCAAAGAGCTTGGGGGAAAAAAAACTCTCTAGCACAGGCCACTGTCTTCATCCCATTGTCATCAACCTCTGGCCTCTACTTGAGAGATGGCCATCTCAGTTTTCTTAGAAGCTCATTCCTTAGTTTAGTGGCCTAAAGTCTTAGAAAACTCTTTTTTTATGGAGCTGTAGTTCCTTGTTCTATCCTCTGAAATGACACAAAAATCAGGACAATCTCTTTTCTATAAGATAATTTCTCAAATATTGAAAGCAGTGCTATGGTATGAATGTTTGTGTCCCCTAAAATTCGTATGTTGGAACCTAATCTCCAATGTGATGATATTAAGAGGTGGGGCCTTTGGGAGGTAACGAGGTCATGAGTGGGATTAATGCCCTTATAAAAGAGGNACAGGGAAGGCTTGTTTGCCCCTTTCCACCATGTGAGGACACTGCAAGAGCATGACATCTGTAAAGAACAGGCCCTTCACCTGACACAGAATCTGCTAGTGACCTTGATCTTGGACTTGATCAAGGTCTTGATCTTGATCTTGGACTTCCCATCCTCCAGAACTGTGAGAAATAAATGTTTGCTATTTATCAGCCACCCAACTTATGTTATTTTTTATAGCAACCTGAATGGACTAAGACAGGCAGCTGTTATGTCCCCATGAAATCTCTCTTCTAGGTACCACTCCCTGTTTCTTTCCACTATTCCTCAAATGAAAGGTTTTGAGATCCTTGGTCTTTGGTCTGGGAAAAACATTGGTCAGAACAGAATGTCCTCCCCACCCAGCCGTTCATTCTTTTGGGATTTAGAGCTTACAGATCTATCTTCACCTACCACCAGAACACATCAGCACACCAGGTGCTGTTCTATGACCAACAGGCCGCCTCCCCACCAAGAAAAGAGGAAATGTCAATTTTAGAACATAATG
>NW_007748790.1:2074-4992 GCF_000696425.1 Galeopterus variegatus
ATCCTTGGTCTTTGGTCTGGGAAAAACATTGGTCAGAACAGAATGTCCTCCCCACCCAGCCATTCATTCTTTTGGGATTTAGAGCTTACAGATCTATCTTCACCTACCACCAGAACACATCAGCACACCAGGTGCTGTTTTATGACCAACAGGCCGCCTCCCCACCAAGAAAAGAGGAAATGTCAATTTTAGAACATAATGTGAAAGATACATGGTTCATCTAATCCTCTGGGAATTCTAATTCTGCTTTTTGTATCATGTTAGATCATCAGAAAGTGACATGCCCAAATCACATTAGTGTATGCTGTTGTAGAATGTCCTTTCTGAATTATGTTGAAAATCTGTTTCTCATCTTTTTCACATGAAAATGTTATCAAATCTTGTTTGCACTTTTTGTAAAACCATTTGTGCCAACTCCCTTCTCTTTGTCCCTGCAGTTCCTCTGGGAGTCTATCCATGACCAGGGAGACCTCACACCGCAAGGAGGGTCTCAGCATTCAGTGCCCCTCTGCTCATGCACCAATCAGGCTCTCTCACCTGGCAATTAAAGCACATCTTGACAGTGAGCTCTGAGAGGCTTCCCATCCTTCTGTGTGTGTCTGATGATCAAAGTAAAGTACCCTAATTTATATTAGTTTCAAAACACCTTAAAGTTTTTTCTAAAGGTAGCTTCAGGCAAAGGACAAGGAAATGTTTTCATAGATCTACTGGACTTCTAGGGATTTGGAATTTCTTTGGTATTTACAGAGAACTTAGCATTTAATGGTACCCCATCCCCTCTGGGTCTTCATGTTTATGCTGGTTCCCATTCACTTTCCTCTATGTAGCTAATTAAGCATATCACAGGTTAACTGCATAGATGTTGCTAATATTACGACAGATGGTGTCCCAGCTACAGCACCCTTCAGTTTGTATATAGTGCTATCTGTGGACAAGATGACCTGTTTGTTTTTGCAGAGACCAAACAGCCCTAATTTTGAGGATATCAAAATGAAATGTGAGGACACTTTTGCATTCACAGTGGGGAAGAAATAGGTGATGCTGGGAAACTACAGCTGAATCCAGTGGCTCCAAAGGATTTCCAGAAGGAATCTGACATTTCTTCCTAAGGAACAGATTGGCCATGGTCCCTCATGAATTTTAAATGCCTTAACTGAAACAACTATTTGTTGTCACAACAGAAAAAAAAACCCCACAATTGTTTGGATAGATGTTTGGATAGACAAAATCTCTTTGATGCAGGAAAAGGGAGGCCAGGTGCCCCTCCCAGCTCACTCCCATCCCCCTCTGTGCCCCCACTCTGTTCACTCTCCCCCTCCCTGAAAACCCATTTGTCACCATTACTTGGGTGTCATGTTTGGTGATGAAGTGCTTTGCCTTGGCAGCCGCATGCAGGAACAGGCCTGGCTGCCGCGGTGAGAGGGAGGCCGGCCCTCTGGCTGCCCAAGGCCCGTGAATCACGCTGGGCTGGCAGGTAACCTGAGCCCGTTGCACCCTCGCCACAGACCTCCATGACACTCCTTCCAACTTAATTTCAGCCTAAGGGATGCTTTTAAGAAGATTTTAGAGCGCAGAAACATCTCCTCAAAAGAATTGTAGTTACATTAAAAACTAATTATCAGAGCTCAGGGGTATAGATCCACTGCCATATTGTATGCAGAGAGCAATTCATCTCCCAGACCCTGAAATATCGTTACATATACATAATAGGTTAAGGACACCAACCCACTCATACTGGGAAAAAGGTAGTAAAGCCACCAAATGCTTGGAAATGACGAGCAATGTGATTGTGACAAAATAGCTCTGCCCTCCTGCCGCGGCAGTCTGTAATATAGCACGATTTAAAAATAACACATCCTAAATGAGCCCATGCATAACACTGTGGGTGTGTGTGGTTTGTCTGGGGCCCTCAGGTTAAATGTGATATTCATCTTTGAAAGACTTGGCTTTCTTAGCACAGTGGAGCAGATATTGCAGTAAGACAAAAGGTGAGATGTTTCCAACCGTCCATAGGTGGATTGGAGGATTTGTCACGTACAAGACTGTGCCAAGCATCCTTATGTGATACCTTGTTTGAGCCTCACAACAAACTAATGAAGGTGAATATTATTATTTATAGCTGTTGTACAGTTGAGGAGATTGCATGAATCAGTCAGGATGTTTTTGATTGTAATTAATAGGAAACTCAATTCAAATCAGCTTAAACAATGATTTATTATTTCAAGTAACTGAAAGATCCAGAGTGAATGGCAGGTTTGACTCAAGAGTCAACTGTGATATCGTGGACCCAGTTTCTTTTCAGGTCTCTGCTTCTAGAGTGTCCACTTCTTTAGGACCAATTCCCTTCATGGCCCCAAGGCGGTTGCCAGCCTAGCAGCTCCCAGGACACCACACTTCATTGTTCACATACAGTGAGATGTCTTTGTCCCAGCACTCCCGTCAAGAGTCCTGGGGTTCTTTCTGATTGGACTAGCTTGGGTCACATGGCCATGGCTGAATCCATGACATGGGCTGGGGGGTGGAATAAGTTGACTGGCTTAGCGTAGAGCACCTGTGCTCCTCCTGGAGCTGCTGTGTTCTTGGATCCATGAAGATCCCAAATGGAAGCCCAGGGAACGGTTGCTGGAGACAACCTCAGGTATTTACCAGGGACAAGGACATCAGGTAACTAGTCCACAGTTTATGCAGGTTATTAGTGATTGAGCCTAAATCTGAACCTATGCAGCCTTTCTCAAGAGCCCTTTCTCTGAGCCGTGGTCCTTCTAGCATTTCCTACATGTATCTCTTATGGTTTCTTCACTAAGAATGTCACTGTGTACCTAAGTGGTGCTAACTTTTGGTGAACAGTAATTCCCCAAACTGGAGGATGTATGGACTTATGGTGTGAAGTGGTAGAAAGGGCACTGGATTAAGAACTG
>NW_007748790.1:9065-11561 GCF_000696425.1 Galeopterus variegatus
TGCTCATATGAATCCAAGGCTGGTGCGTGGGCAGCAGATGGGCATGGAAGTGGGGAAAACTGACTCCATTTAAAGTCGAACATGAGTATAGTCTGATCCTGTTTCATCAACAAATACTTTTTGAGGACCTACTATGTGCCAGGCCCTGGGCCAGGCTCTGATGATACACAGGTAACTAAGACATGATGCAGCTCCCAAGGCACTTGCCGTATAAATGGCCACACTACAATGTAATACTAGAGGTCCTGGACTCTGAAGCCGGACTCTTCCAAGTTCAAGTCCTGGCTGTGTTATTACTGTGTGATCTTAGACAAGTTACTGAACCATTCAGTTTTTTCATCTGTAAAACAGGGGTGGTGATAGTAAGATTGCTTTGAGGATTAAATGAACTAATGTGTGTGAAATGCTTGGCATCGGGTCTGTTTCATAGCTAGTGCTAACTAAGGGTACGACATTATTTCTATCCCAAGAAATAAATGTCCCCCAGAGTAACAGGAACTGTGATAGTGGGATATACAAGAAAGAGGCACCATGGGGAGGAGATAGTCAAGTAATTCTTTATGTCATTTACTCCTTATTAATTTTTTCAGGTGTGTTGATCTCTGTGCTTTGAGGGTGGGGCCAAGCTCTCTGCTTTTCTGCTTGGGCACTGGTAGGTCATACGTATTACCTGTGGGCTTATTGGTGGAGACCAGTCTACTCCAGTTCTATTACCATCAACACCATTTCCTGACAATGCAAGCATTTGTTCACCAGATGTTAATGAGCCCCTGTGTCCCAGGCACTGGGGGTGTTGAGATGAACCTTGTCTCACCCTTAATCTTCTTCTGTCTAGCACTTGACACTAAACTTGTATAATGCAGCTCATGCCTCCTACCAACATCTCTGGGCAATAGTATTAATGCCAACAGCTCCAGCTATAACAGCTACCATTGATTAAGTGCTTACTGTGGCCAGGTACTGTTCCAGGGGCTTCCCGGGCATGACCCCATTTCATCCTCAGGGAAATAGGAGGTGGGTTCCATGATTACCTCCATTCTAAACCCATGGAGTCCGAGATGTTCTGACCACCTCCTTCCTCAACCTCCTTCCTGCCCTGGGTCCTGTTCCTCTGATTGTGCGGCTTGGGCTACAGCATAGCTAGAACAATTGTATTTTAAAATACTTGTCATAATTTCCCTTTACCAAAATAACATGTGCTTACTGTAGAAAATAAAACAATACAGCAGCCAGTAGTGTAAAAGCGAACTCTCATTACCTTCACCTTTCTCACTCCGCAGTGATAACCTGTTGAATCATTTGGTCTGTATTCTTAGAGAACTTTTTTATGCATTACAGATATGCGCATGCATCCATATATGTATATTTACATATAATATTTTAAAATGTACTTATTTATTGAAAAATTTAAATATGCAATACCTACCTTCCATAGTGGCTCTGTGAAAGTTCATTGTATGGATGTACAGTAATTTATCTACTTTCCCATTGATAGATATTTTAGGTTGTTTCCAGTTTTTTCACTATGACAACAAATGTTCCAATTAACTTTATTGTTCACTTACTAGTTTTTTCTAAGACAAATTCCTAGAAGTGAAATTCCTGGTTTGAAAGGTATGTTCATTTCAAATTTTGATGTTATCAAATTTCCCTCCAACAGGTCAGCACCAATTAATATACCCAACAATAATGTTGAATTTTTTTTTTTTACATTGATAGATATTTTAGGTTGTTTCCAGTTTTTTCACTATGACAACAAATGTTCCAATTAACTTTATTGTTCACTTACTAGTTTTTTCTAAGACAAATTCCTAGAAGTGAAATTCCTGGTTTGAAAGGTATGTTCATTTCAAATTTTGATGTTATCAAATTTCCCTCCAACAGGTCAGCACCAATTAATATACCCAACAATAATGTTGAATTTTAAGCATGCCTTTGGTTGGGGAGTGTGCATTCAGAAACCACAGTGAGCTTTCTTCCCATGGAGCTGGAGGGTAATGAAATAGGAAAAGTGAAAAGCGAGGGAAAGGCTCCTGGGTGTGGGTGGAGAAGGGACTCATACTTGAGACCTAGGACCAAGGGCATAGTCCTGGATCTTGGTAGAAAATTTTCCATGGTCCCCTGTTGTAGTCTGCGCTTCCCATCTCCAGTTGCTTTTTAAAAAAATCGAAACATAGTTGATTGTACATATTTCTGAGGCACAGAGTTGAATATCAATAGCTGTGAGCAATACGTGATGCTCAGATCAGGATAATTAGTACATTCAAACTTACACATTGTAGACATTTTTTGTGGCCCTTTACCAGTTTATCACTAGTTCCCTCCCCCTCCGCCTTTTCCACCTCTGTTGGCCTCAGTTCTGTTCTCTCCTTTTGAAAGTTAAATGAATTATTGTGATTGTTGTTTGTTGGTTTGCTTGTTTGTTTCTTTCTTTTTAGCTTCCACTTATGAGTGAGGACATGTGGTATTTCTCTTTCTGTGCCTGGCGTATTTCAC
>NW_007748791.1:0-11561 GCF_000696425.1 Galeopterus variegatus
GCTATTTGAGGCAGGAAGCAGAACAGCTGCCTGCAAAGCACCTCAAGGCCAATGTTAGCATGATACCTGAGAGCACCACCTACCTCATCCATCCTACCCTGGGCTGAACTTAAATTTACATGTGAGAAGGAAGAAGAAGGGGAGGGAGAAGAGCCTTAATTGATTATGTATTTATAAAAAAAAAAAAAAAAAGATGAGACAAAATTCACTAGTGTCTATGTTGACTTCTAAGTGCTAGATTAAATTCTCTAACATAGCAGGAATGGAGACTCAAGACCTAAGTTTGATTGAAAAGAAATAAATTCCTATTTTTGGACATCCAAGTTCATAATTATAAAATTTGTAACCATTACAATAGCATGTTGATCTGACTTTCCATCTCCATTGAGACAGAGTAAGAGGAAAAATACTTATGCTGATTTTCTAATTACTTGACATTTTCAGTTATCTGTACTTCTTTACTCTAATATAAAAACTGGGAGTTGACTGTATTGGAAGTTTCTTTGCTATTTTATTCCATGAAGAATGTTTATATACAATCATAATACATCACAGATGTATTTCTAGGCAGTTATTTCCCTAAGGGCATGGAATACATACTACTGGAAGTAAGCAAAACAGTTTTAGGTGGTACCTAAGTGTACATTTTTTATTTTAATATGTATTAAAAAGACATTACTTTCACAACAAATTATTATTTTATAAACATTATTGCTCATGACAAGACAAGGCTAAATAAAGTATTTAAGTTTAATGATTTAACTCAATCTAAAGAATAGTATTTAAATAACAAAATATATAAATATTGCAAAAATAGAGAAGGGGGTATACACAAGGCTAAAGTTTGTAAAACACTGTACTAAATTAATAAACAGATTATACAATTTAAGAAAAGAGAAAGTATGGCTCAGAAGAATAGATCTGAACTAGGATTTAGAAGACCTGTATTACTGCACAGCTCTGCAACTGTGTGGCTGTAACATGTTGTGCTGGTCAATCTTGCTGGTCCTCGGTTTATTCATCTATAAACCAAGGAGACTAAATCAGATGATTCCTAAGCTTCAATTCTAGAATTCTATTTTCTAGGTAACAATCTTTAAAGCAGTCTTATAGATATCGATCTTATTTCAGCATTACCACATTCAACAAGTATTTAATGAGCATCTTCTAGGTGCCAAACAATATTCTGGGTGCTTAGGATGGATGCCTCAGTGAACAAGACAGATGAAAATTCTTGGAGCTTACATTTTGGCTCACATCCTGTGAGGTAAGTATTATTTCCATTTTACATTGAAGGCTTTTAAGGTCAGGAATGCAGGTAATTTACCTTAGAGGGTTAAAAATCTTGATTCTCGTTTTATTTTTAGACAGGGCTCTTTAGCTAAAAAAAAAACAAGCTTATGGAACAAAAGTCCTTAGCTAGGGGGCAAAAGCCCATCTAATCAATTCTAATCAAGTATATGTTGATTCTCAGTTGATAGGTAATGCATGTATGGGACAAAAGTCCTTGGCTAGGAGGCAAAAACCCACAGATAGTGGGCAACAGCCCATCTAATCAGCCCTAATCACTGTTTAGGCATGGGATTATGTACTTTGATTATTTAACATACTGATTGTTGTTAAAAGATGTTGAAAGAATTGCTGCAGGGAGAAATGTGAAAAAAATGTTTGCTAAGGGCAAGCTGTTTGTTGGTAGAGAATCTAGAGACAATTACATTTAGATTTAATCATAAGAATGTAACTTTTGCTTAAATCATTTAAGGAGAGGCTATATTTTAGGTTAGATAATGATCACAGTTTGATCAACTTGGCTTTTCACAAATCGTACTTTGGAATGTCACATTGTTCATTTAAATGATGTTACTAGTTTCTATTGTTCAAGCTATACTTAGCCAGAGATAACTTTTGTCACATTGCCCATGTCTTTGTGTCCTTTTGAAATGATTGAATCAACTGATTTTTCTTGTGAAACTTCCTTGTTTACAATAAAAACAGAAGCTAACTTTGAATTGGGGCTTTACCCAGTTTTCTCCTATTAACAGAGGAGTTGCTGAGGTGCAGTTCCTTCAGGCTTCTCATTGCATTCATGTTGCTTTGAGTAATCTTTTTTGCATCTCCATTATATACAGTGAGAAGTGTAACATTTCCCTAGATAGGTTAATATGGAGAAGAGGTGTAATCCAGACTCAGAGCTTTTGATTTACAGATTGTGCTCTTTCTTTGTTGCACACAGTATGCAGGACATAATTCAACAGGGAAACAAGTTGGAGAAAAACAGAAGCTGCTGCTAACTGGGATGACTATAAGATAATGTTATCATATGCTCCTATTTGGGGTCTTTGATGATGCTGCTAATTTTTTTAAAGAAATTAAAACCCCAATAGTACTTAAAAAAGGAAAAGGTTTTATGAAACAGATGGCCTAGCAGATGGCAGATTGTTCCTTTTCTTTTTGGCACCTCCTGTTTAAAGAATATGATATGCAGAATAGTTAGGTATGTTTGACTTCTTGGGTCTTAACTAGTAGATATTTCTGGAACAGATGCTGCTTCCTTAGCCTGAGCTCAACAAATTCACAAGTACAATTTGTAGCATTTCCTTTTCTGTCACTCTACTCATATCATGTCCACTTTATCAACTCTAATTAGAATATTCTATATTAAAATATGACCTAAAATAAGTCAGGAGTTTCAGGACAATAACTCAAAAAAATTATTGCAAGCCCCTAATTTTTCCCAATAAGACGTATGGCAATAACAATCTTTGGGCAAGTCAATATTACATTAAATACATCTTCCAAGCAACAGAGTTTACCAGGCAACAATGATGTGCAGACCACTGGGATAAGTGCTATGGGGAATATAAAGATGGAAAGATGTGGTCTTGGTCTTCAAGAAATTAACAACATAGGACAGGCTTGAATAAGTACACATATAATTATAATGCAAGGCAGAATGTGGTAAGTGCTGTAAAGATGGCTCAAAGAAAGAGTCTGCATGTTCAGAGAAAGGATAACTCATTTCATCTTGGCTGGACTGAGGGGCTGGGACATGATAGAGTCAGGGTAAAAGTATGTCTTAAGGTTAGACTTCACAGAATGATGATGATTTCTACAGCTAGAAATAATAGGAAGGTCTTTCCACATAGCATGTGCTTAAAAGTGTGGAGGTGAGAATGGTTACAGGGCAGTTATCAACTTTGCCTAGAACATGAGATATATGAAGGAAATGGATTATGATGGGATTGTAAATCAAGGCAACCTATCTGAGTTTAGATCAGATTGCAATAGGGGATTACTGAAGAATTCTGAGTAAGAATATGACACAATCTATGCTTTGCTTTAGCAAGATTAGTTTCCCAGGAGTTGGGTCGGATTACAAGAAAGAGAAACAGAGGGCAGTAAGATCAATTAGGAAGTGTTTATCATAGTCCAAAGAAGACATAATGAGGGTCTAAATAGATCTGCCACTTGTTAGAGAAAGAAGGCAATGAATAGGAGAGATGTTGAGGAGGTTTTTACCATTATTTCCCCAGTAAGAGAGGAAAAGTCTATACCTTTTGTAATAATTGAAAATTGAGACTTGATCAAGGTTGCTAGGGATGTTAAGTAACAAATCACTGAATTCTTAGGAGCTCTGAGGTTAATTAACTTTTCCCCTAATTTCATAAATTGGTAGAAAATTTATAGAACATATATCTCCAAATAGTTTGAGGATCTCTTATACACTGAATTATTTAAGTACAATATAAAAGGCAAAAACCTATAGCAGAATTCAAGGTCAGCTTTCTTTAAAATATTTCATATTATGTAAGATAGGGTGCCCTCTGATTCTTCACTGTGATTCTATATGAGCATGCAATGTCATAAAAAGCAATTACTATTAATTATTAATAGATTTTCCTGTAAGCAATCTTTTATCCAATAGAATTAATACAAATATATTAAAAATAAACTGAATTTCTTATAATATGTGCCATCCAAGGGCTTTTTTGAAAGCAAATCTCTATCTTTTAGAACTAAATCTCTAATTAAAAGCAGATACATAAATAAAAATTGTGCACAGAATGATATAGAATAGAATTCAACAAGGAAAAGAATCCTTTCTTCTGAGTTCTGACACACCACCATGGAATGAATCCAGGTTAAGTTCCATGGGGAAAGCAGAAATGTGATTAGTGGTTGGCTGTGACCTAAAGCCTATGAAAGGGTTAGGCCAGGCCCATATGCTACTAATTCATGCTCCAGTCCATCCTCCAAATTGCAGTTCACCACAAAGAAGGGGCCATTTTTGCAACCCTAAATGTCAACCACCAGAAATGTTATATTATATCCATTTCTAGCCAGATATATTCACAATCATTGGGACTTGTCTCCTCAAAGAAGGGGCCATTTTTGCAACCCTAAATGTCAACCACAAGAAATGTTATATTATATCCATTTCTAGCCAGATATATTCACAATCATTGGGACTTGTCTCCTGAATTCCTCATAAATTCTTCTCACATCTTCAATGACACAAGTAGTCTTTCCTACCTCTATGGGACGCCCTACCTGAACTACATTTTTAGATTTACCATTTTCTACCTTTTTAATATTATTTTGGATACAAGTCATCTCCCCTACAAAATTATGAGTTCTCTGAGGGCAGAGTCAAAGTCTTGTTCTCACAGCCTCGTGGTACCTAGCACTCTGCTCTTTCCACAGAAATCATGCAAGAAGAGCTTGTCCAAGCCCCCACTTTGCAAATAGCACTCTATTGTTCTCTAAAAATATTTAGAAAAAATATCCAGGAAATTCTTAAAAACTTACAAACCTTGTTATGTAAAATTGGATGAAATCTCTAGGGTCTCAGTGTCAATTACCAGTCACCAAGAACTATCTCAAGCTGGATCAATATTTCTCAAGATTGTGGTTTTTCCATGTTAGTTCTCCTTCCTTCTGCATAAAATTTTCCCTTCCCCTAGACCCACATTATAATTTTTAGAACCAGTAATACAATATAGTCCAAAATAATTCTTTTTCACAAATAGAAGTTTTCTGTTCTGATGATCTTGTTTCTTTCTTTTTCTAGCTTGTCTTTCCCTGTGTTTATCATAATAATCTTTCCCTTTTAACAAAGATCTCTGCCACATGGGAAATAATCACCCTAAATTTTGAACTGTAAGTGGAGAATAATATTATAATATTACATTGTAGAGCTTCTGCTCAAATTAACATTTCTCAGGAATTGAACATACGGTAGGACTCTTTATATCTCATTAACAGTAGCTGTTGTATTGATGCCTGCAAAATGCTAAAGGCTTCCATCTCATCCATTTTAAACCTGTTTGGGTAACACTTTATATTTAGTGTCTTGAGCCTAGTGTAATTGCATTGAAATTGTCAGATTGTGTGGGTGATCAGTGGGCTACCACCATTTAGTTTCCTATAGACTCTGATCCAAGGCCTTTAATTCATTTGCCAGTTCCTCTCTGACTTGCCTTTAGCCACACTAGAAATTAATAATAAAGAGTAATATTCTAAGCCCTCTTCACATGATGAATTAGTGTGTACAGGTGACATGTTAAAACAATAAGCTTAAAATTAGAGATTTTTAAAAAATTAAGTCTGGTTAAGACCAGGAGTGTCACCCAATCCAGCATCTGTTTTTCCTCATAGCTCATTTTAATACTAAGAAAATATTCAAGGTATAGGAAATGTTCTTCACAGCTTGCATTACTTGTCATTTACATTTTTCAACTCAACTAGTTGTTGAGGCATTATCTAGTTCCATTGGACCATTTGCTGATGGTTCAAATTATCTTTAGTATTCATACATGACCTTATAATTTCTATGGGATCTTTCTCTACATTGTTCAAATGTTTCAATTATGTATTTATTTGTTCTCAAAATTTTCCTATGAAAGGCATCAGAGCTAGGCATGGTTCTAATTTAAAGTTGGAGAAATGAAGAAACAAAGCATTAAATAACTCACAAAAATTCCTGCCACAGCTAAGTAACAGTAGTGCTAAACCCCAAGTCAGGGCTGTTCTCACTTACTGATTTACCTTTCTTTTACTTAAAACCTTAAGATGGTGATGGAGTTTGGATGTATTGTCCTCCCACAACTCATGTGGAAATCTGACCACCAATGTGACAGTGTTGGAAGCTGTTTGAATCACGGGGGTGGATCCCTCATAAATGGACTAATGCTCTCCCTGGGGGGTGGGAGTAGTTAGTGAGTTCTTGCTCTCTTAGTTCTCATGAGAGCTGGTTGTTTACAGGATCCTGGCACTTCCACGCGCTCTCTCTCTCTTGCTTCCTCTCGCCATGTGGTCTACTTGTACCCACTGGTTGTCTGCTGCTTTCTGCCATGAATAGAAGCAGCCTGAGGCCCATGCCAGATGCAATTGTCCCATAATTGTAAACCAAATAAATCTCTTTTCTTTATAAATTACCCAGTCTCAGGTATTCTGTTATAGCAATGCAAAAATGTACTAATACAGATAGTTTTGCCTTCTTTTGTGGCTCAGACCTTTGATTATGCCAAAAAGTACAGTAATGTAAAATACATATAGTTATTAAGAACATGGCCTCTAAAACTAGACTACCTATGTTCAAATCCTGCTATTTAGTAGTCCTGGGAGTTGAGGCATCTTATCTATGTCTCCATGCCTCAGTTTCCCCTTTGTCAAATTAGAATAACAATCTATCTACTTGTAAACTTATTGTGAAGAGTTAACATAAGAACAAAATTTCAATAAAGTGAGTAAAGATCTAAGTGGCTTTTATCAGCAGTTCATGAATCAGGCAGCAGCGTCCCATCTATAAAAACAGAAAGGCACTATAATGAACTGAAAGTGGAAGTGAGCTTTATAGGCAGAAAAAGACTGAAAAAAACAAAAACAAGAAACAAAAAGTGGAATGGTCCTTGCAAAGTTACCTTCCTTTTGGATTAATAGAGAGAAACTTCCTTATCACGCCAGCTCAGGTAAACTGTGCACCTTCTGTTTGTTTGCTGTGAATCTCCTATTTTTCAGCAAATTGGCTTGTTTTAAACTTTAAGCTTGATTACATAGCACCTAGCATGAGTGACTCCATTCTGGTTTGTTCTGGTCTATAGGGGTCTGGTGGAAGAGCTCAATCCAAAGCAATGACTTCCCATAAATTTTGTTTAACATATATATAAGGTCCAAATATGATGTATGTAAGGTCTTTAAATAGTGCCTGACACATAGTATGCTTATATTTTCTAATAGAGCTAGCTTTATCATGAGGAAACATTTAAATATCAGGGGTATTATAGGTTAAATGATTTTGTAACATTTTAGCTCTTACTGAATTTCTGGCCAGTTGTCAGAAAATTGAATTTCCTATTATCAGGGAGGTAAAGACTGGAGGATCTAGGTGTTTAATAATCTCAGCCATGCCTGTATAACCCAGGTATCATCTGAGTTCACACTTCCTTTGAGTTATAAATAAAATTAGAAAGACTATCCCTTACCCTAAGTGCTATATGAAGTCCAATGACTTTTGCAAATTCTCACTGACAGTTATGGCTCCAAATCCCTGATTTTTACGTCTCAATTCATATACCTATTCTCTTCTTTCTTCTCTATACCAACCGAAATATGGGACTCAGCCCAATTTTCTTGATTACTTCTTCTCTGTACCACTCAACTAAGGTATCGTCTCAATTCATATACCTATTCTCTTCTTTCTTCTCTATACCAACCCAAATATGGGACTCAGCCCAATTTTCTTGATTACTTCTTCTCTGTACCACTCAACTAAGGTATGTTTGTGAGGCAGCTTTGAATAAAGATTTGGGCTTATACTGATAGGTTCAATATCATTTTTTTCACACTTTATCTTCAGTGAACCATGTCCTCTGAGACTTTACATAGAGCAACACAAACAATTTCAACTGCAATATTAGTCATGTGGATTCTTAAATAGTATTGACTGCCCCAAAGCTGGAATTTCCTACTTCCTTCAGAGTCTGCAAGCGATCTCCCATGTGGGTTGGCAGCCTCTACCCACAACACAAATACCTTTATCTGCCTCCTTTCCTTTCCTCTTTTTTACTCACCAAACTCAGAAATCTCTATCTATTTCTTATTCAGAATGTTCTCCCTCAAGCATCACCTTCCAGCTGCCAAAGCAGTTTATGAAGGTGTTTTCTAAGCCAGGCAGTTCTCTTCACAAAAGGAATGCTGATGTCAGTCAATAAAATATTATTTTCTCTCTGTTGAATTTATATAATGTTTTTATCACCACAAAAGTTTGGATTCAAATATATACTTAATTTAATCTATTTCAGAAATATTTATTGAGCTCTCGATATAAGTTTTCAGGAAATTCAGAGGACGCCATCATTGATGCTGCCCTGGAGAAATTTAGCTCTTTTAGGCCACTACAAATTCAACATGAAAAGGGATAAATGATATAAAGGAAGTCAAGATAAAGTGCTATGAAAGTTTAGATTTAGATGAATTCTATTTAAAGAGGCCTAGGAAAATGTTTTCAAGAACTGCCAATTCCATGTTCAATTTTGAAATGGCTAGTTATAAGTTACTAAAGACAGAAAGACTATTTAGCAATACAATGGAGAGTACTAAAGGTCATGTCTCTTTCAGTGACTTTTACAAATTACTGTAACTTTGAGCTTTACACTCAGAAAAATATCAGATAGTTTATAAAGAACTAAAGTTTTGCCAAATATAAATTCTATGTAATTCCTAGGCCACTCTAAGCATGTAAATAAGGCATGACAGTTTAGACAAAATGTACATATTAAGAAAAAAAGCAAATATACATGCAAGGGAGTTGTTAACATAAAATGAAAATTATTAAATACAAAAATGTATGATTAAGTTTAATATTTGATTAGGTAATTTAACTTTTCATTATTTTGATAGAAAGATGATCAAAATGAAATAGTTCTGCTAAAATAATAGGACACCAAAAGGGAAAAACAACTCTCTCTGTAATCATCTTCAAGCAAAGAAAAATGGCCTGTGATTAGAGGGCAGAAAAGGCAGAGCCATGTGAAGCACTGCTAAAGCAAATTAGGTCATTAATCTTGTGACTATTGAAACAACATATCTAAGTGAGTTATCTAACTTGGTATCACTAATGGTAACGGTTCTGTACAGATGTCAAAAAGAAGACTTAGATATTGAATTCATTTTTTTCCCATATTATCAGATATTGGCTTTTAAGATCTTCTTTTAGATGCAGAATATCTCATAGATAGAAGGGTTTTAGAGGTAAACTTTTCACTAAGATCAAGCATCTCTTCTACTATAACAATTCTATCAGGTGGCAAATTAGCATAATTGCTTTCAAAGTTAAATAAATATTTATTAAGTGCCCACTCTGTAACAGAACTGTACAAGAGGTTGGGTGAACTTTAGGAAATGTGCCCTTCTAGAGCTAATTGTTTAGCAAAGAGGGGCCTCTTTTCATACTAAACAGACTTGTTTCTTTTTTGAATGAGCCTAAATTAGGAATTTTTTCTTTTATTGAACTACAATCTGCCCCTGTAAAACTTTTATCCAAATTATGCCTTCTGTACTCATGTAAAGTAAATTGAATCTGTCCTAAACCTTATCCCACAGGCAAAGAGGCTTCTGAAAGATTACTTCATCAAAGTCACTAAAAAAAATGTTAACAGGACAGGGCCAAATATAGGACACTGCAGTTTACTATTACCAAATTCATCCTCAGTTGACATCATTTTCCACATACTGAAAAAAATTATGCCAAAACATGTTCGTTGGTGATTATTTAAAAAATACTGAAATATCTAAAAGTAGAAGAAAGGTTAAGAAAGATGGCACCCACACACACAAAAGGGTAACTATGTGAGATGATGGATATGTTAATTTGCTTGACTATAGTAACCATTTCAGTATGTATATCAAAACATCATGTGGGTGCAACACAGCAGGTAGGTCTCACTGCCCCTGCCTGACTGCATCCCCAGCCTGGCTGAGTGCACACAGATCAGAGAGGCACCCAGCTGGAGAGGCCCAAGATCCACGGAGACCATGTGCCCTGCGGTGCCAGCGTGTGACCCAGCAGGTAGGCCTCGCCGCTGCCGCCCAACTCCAAGCCCAGCCCAGTGGAATGTGCACCAATAAGAGAGGCACCCAGCCAGAGAGACACAAGATCCACAGAGACCATGCACCCAAAAAAAAAATTCAAAGAGGAATTGACACCAATTCTTTACAAACTATTCCAAAAGTTTGAAACAGAGGCAATTCTCCCAAACTCATCCTATGAAGCAAACATCACCCTGATATGAAAACCAGGGAAAGATACAACTAAAAAAGAAAACTACAGGCCAATATCCTTGATGAATATAGATGCAAAACTCATCAATAAAATACTAGCTAACAGAATACAGCAACACATACACAAAATTATACATCATGATCAAGTGGGATTCATTCCAGGGATGCAAGGTTGGTTCAACATACGGAAATAAATAAATGTGATACACCATGTCAATAAAATCAAACACAAGGACCATATGATCATCTCTATAGATGCTGAAAAAGCATTTGATAAAATTCAACATTAGGAAATAGGTAGAGGTAGTCATTGTGCAGCATTGTGAATATAATTAATTCCACACAATTGTATGTTTAAAAATGCTTAAAATGGCAAACCATATGTATGTTTTACCACAATTTAAAAAGCTCTAAAAAAATAGAGTTAAATAACAAAATTTCTGTAAATAAATATAAAAACATTTTCAAGACCTTGGAAATAAAATTCACCATCCCTTCATAAAAACTCTCAACAAATCAGGTATAGAAGGAAAGTATCTTAATGCAATAAAGGCTATATATGACAAACCCATAGCTAATATCATACAGAATGGAATATGACAGGGGTGCCCACTCTCACCACTTTTATTCAACATCATACTGGAAATCCTAGCCAGAGAAATTAGGCAACAGAAAGAAATAAAGGGCATTCAAACTGAAAAGGAGGAAATCAAATTGTCTCTGTTTGCAGGTGACTGATTTATATAGAGAGAAGCCTAAAGTGTCTACCAAAAATTTCTTATAGCTGATAAACAAATTCAGTAAAGTAGGAGGATACAAAATCAACATACAAAAAATCAGTAGCATTTCTATTCTCCAATAGTGAACATGCAGAAAGAGAAATCAAGAAAGCTTGCCCATTTACAACAGCCATCAAAAAAAAAAAAAAAAATACTTAGGAATTGAGTTAACCAAGGATGTGAAAAATCTCTAGAATGAGAACTACAAACCACTGCCGAGAGAAATTAAAGATACAAGAAGATGGAAAGATATCCCATGCTCTTGGATTGGAAGAATCAATATTATGAAAATGTCCATACTACCCAAAGTGATATACAAATTCAACGCAATCCCCATCCAAATTCCAATGACATTTTTCTCAGAAATGGAAAAAACTATCCAGACATTTATATGGAATAACAAAAGACCACAAATCGCCAAAGCAATGCTGAGCAAAAATATAAAGCTGGGGGCATAACACTACCTGACTTTAAACTATACTACAAAGCTATAATAACCAA
>NW_007748792.1:0-1885 GCF_000696425.1 Galeopterus variegatus
GACAAGCAAACAGATATGAGGTTGTTGGGAGGGAGGGAGGAGAGGGAGGAGGGAGGGAAGCTTCAGTAATGGGCCACAATAATCAGCCGCATTGTATATTGAAAAAATAAAACTAAATTAAAAAAAAAGAAAAAGAAACATTGAATTCCCACTGTGGAATCCACTGCACAACAAATCAAGCATTGGAAAGATAACTCTTTACAATTAAAAAAAAAAAAACACAGATTTTATCTAATTGTTACATTGTGCCTTATATTTTCCACAGAGTCTGAGAGAAAGAAAGTACTGGGAAGACTGACACAAAGACAGGTTGTTTGTACTCAGCGCCTGTTTTCCTAAAGAATTAAATGGACCACTTGCCTAATGATATACACACCCTGAATAAAGCCATTCATATAAACTGCATCTTGGGGATGGATATGAGTTCATTCTTTGTCATTATGAGAAAGAGCTTCTTGGGAACTTAAGCAAAAAATCACCCTTGTTATAGAGTTGTAAAGATCTTGGCTGCATTGTTCCCATATCAAAGGGTATTATGGAACATCGAACTTAAAGGTGATGAACTAGGGTATCTGTTGGGAGAAATTTATAGATGCTATGTGGCTGCTTCTAGCAATCTATGCTGCATATGACAGCAAAGGTATGACATAAAGGTGGAATTTATAATTAAAAGGGAAGCAGAGGGTAAGAAATTGGAAAACTCTCAGTCTGGCAATGTAAAGGGTGAAAAAGTATGCTCAGGAGATGAAACCAAGGGTGTAGCCCAGTGACCTTCTGCTGAAGAGATTAGTACACCAGGAAAGGATCATTGAGATAATGGAGGAAAGACCCCAAAGGCATTTCAGAGAACTTCAAGGATGACCCTCCCATCACAGACCCAGAGGCCTAGAGAGACAGAATGGTTCAGGGGAACAGGCCTGAGGTGCGCCCATGAACTCACTTCCCAGGACCATCGTGGGAAAAAAGAGCCAACAGTTAGGTTCAATCATAGGGGCTGTGGTATTGTGAGAGTGGAGGCTAATAACAGGAGGTGGTAGCCAGACTTCCCATGGTTCAGAAATATGGTTACAGGAGGATTAACTATTTTCTTTCAAAAAGAGGAAAACTTCCAGACCTCAGGGGTTAATGGTCCTATGAGAAATCAGTTGAGACTGGGGAGCCTGATGCTACATAATTATCAATGTTCCTTTGTAGGGGCGACAACAAATGAAGTCAGGAGGGTATATTGCCGCAGTCTGATTCTAAGAGAAGCAACAGCTTATGGTTAATACCAGTGATGCTACTCAAGGCTGGGCTCTGGGACTGAGGCATTAAAAGTGAAAAACAGGTGGTTCATATAAAAATGACAAACAAAACACCCCTAAAATAGGATTGAAGCTGTGAGGAACAGAGGAGCTTAAGACTACATAATGGAAGCCTAAGGTAAGTGTTGTTGAAATGTTTATGGTAGTCGTAAAGTCTCCTGCTTTGTTTCTTCTTAATTTTAGTTTCTCTAAATAATAGATCAAATTGTTTAAAATACGGTACACTCTTTATATTTCTATTCTAAATTTTTAGGTAAAAGTCTATAGAAGTTTGACTAGAAAGCCTGACAAAGTCTTTGAAAGTTTGTACTTCCCAGGTCCACTTGTTTTGTAAAATTTCACTTAGCTGAGAGGCTAAGGGAAAGTACCCTGACTCCACTTAGCACAACAGCCACTTAGCCAGGAAGAAGAAGAAAATAAAATAGGAAGAAACAGTTCTATTTCCACGGTATTCCTCCACAGAAACCTATCTCCTAATCCCCCAATCAGAGTAATGACGTTTCTAACATCCTTGTTCCATAGCCTTATTAGTGAAGGACAGTTGTCACCACTTTTATTTTATACTCCAAATGTCAAAAAAA
>NW_007748792.1:2927-3986 GCF_000696425.1 Galeopterus variegatus
AAAAAAATTATTACTTGTAGTATGCTAATCAAATGGTCATTTCATGTTTTAAACATATTTAAATTTCATTGTTAACACTAAGCTAAATCATCCCCATATTTCACACATTTATTTGCGAAAAGAATCACTTTGTTAGAGAGGACTTCAGTAAAGACATGTTTATATATAGTTTTATATATTTCTATGTATATAATTTATATATATACATATGTGTGTATATGTGTGCATTTGTTTATTTGTTTATTGTCTCGCTTATCCCCAAATAATATTACGTTGAAATTGAAGACACAGCCTGAGTTGTTTACTGCACTTTAGCAGAATTAATAATTCTGAGTGTTTGAATGAATCCATATTTCAAAGACCAACATATAATTTCTTTTATAATTTTCTGATTGCAGCTCCAAATTCATTGTGATGTTCATTTGATATTGTTTGAGTTGTTAAATGTTTTGATACTTTGTTTTCTCTCAGATTCCAAACCGAAAGAGTGGAAATGTCTCCCTTAAATGACACCGAGTTCCACCCCTCTTATTTCCTCCTGCTCGGGATTCCAGGCCTTGAAGGGATTCATATTTGGATTGGTTTTCCTTTCTGCACTGTGTATTTGGTTGCCCTTGTGGGGAATATTACTATCTTGCTTGTGATTAAGACTGAACACAGTCTTCATCAGCCCATGTTTTACTTCTTGGCTATGCTAGCCTTCATTGATCTGGGCCTGTCCACATCCACTATTCCCAAGATGTTGGGCATATTTTGGTTTAAATTCAGAGAAATTAGCTTTGGGGGCTGTGTGACCCAAATGTTCTGTATTCATATGAGCAGTTCTATGGAGACTCTTTTGTTGGTCTTCATGGCATTTGATCGCTACATTGCCATCTGCCACCCTCTGCGGTATAGCCAAATTCTCACTAATAGAACTATGATTCTCCTTCTTTTAATGACTATTGTTGTGAATTTAATTTTGATTTTCCCTCTGGTGCTTCTCATCTTGAGGCTCCCCTTCTGTGGACATCATATAATCCCCCACACATATTGTGAACACATGGGAATTGCTCGGCT
>NW_007748792.1:7749-9485 GCF_000696425.1 Galeopterus variegatus
TCAATAAAATCCAATAAACTAGGTGAAACTGTGATGATATATTCAAAATGCTTAAAAAAAACCAGACTGTCAACCAAGAATACTGAATCCAGAAAACTAACCTTGAAATATGAAAGAGAAATGAAGACTTTCCAAACAAACAAAAGCTGAAGCAATTCATCAACACCAGTCCTGTTTTACAAAAAAAAATGCTAAAGGGAATTCCTCAATTTGAAAGAAAAAGATGCTACAAGAAAACATTTGAAGGTATAAAACTCACTGGTAATGCAAGTACACAAACAAATTCAAATACTCTAATACTGTATGTGTAGTGAGTAAAACAATTAAAGGTTTACTATGAAGACCATAAAACAAACCTATCTATAGAAAATAATAAGGGATGAAATATGAAAATATGCAACTTAAAACAATACAGTGTCAAAAGTGGAAGGGAATGACGTCAGATAATAGAGACCACTTTGATCTCTGTTGTTTTCTAAGAGAACAAAGTTAAGTTATTAAAAGGTTAAAATAATTTATTATAACTATAAAATTTTCTCTGTGAGCCTAATGGTAACTGTAAAGCAAAAACTTAAAATAGACAGACTAAAAGTAAATAATGGGAAATGATAATATATGACTGTAGAAAATCACTTAAAAGCAAAAACTTAAAATAGACAGACTAAAAGTAAATAATGGGAAATGATAATATATGACTGTAGAAAATCACTTAATAGAAAAAGTATACCATAAGAGAGCAAATAGGAAGGAAAAAACCTACAAAACAATCAGAAAACAAGTAATAAAATGACACTAGTAAGTCCTTATCTACTAGTAATAACTAAATGTAATTGGGTATAATTTTCCCATTAAAACACATAGAATGACTTAATGGAATATAAAAAATGACCCAATTATATGTTGCCTACAAGAGAACTACTTGATCTGCAAAGATACATGTAAAACAAAAGTGAAGAGATGAAAAAAGACACTCCTTGCAAATGCAAATTTTTAAAAAGGAGGAATACCTATATTCACAGCAGGTAGAACAGACTTAAATTCAAGATCAGTAAGAAGAAAAAGACAGAAAAGTCATTATATGTTTTAGGGATCTATTCAACAAGAGGATATCACAATTCTAAATAAATACACACCCCACACTAGATTACCATGTATATACAGCAAACATTATTAGATCTAATGGGAGAAATATACTATAAAACCCTTAGGGATTTCAACTCCCCACTTTCAGGAATGAAATCACCAAAAAAAAAAAAAGAAAGAAAGAAAGAAAGAAGGAAGGAAGGAAGGAAGGAAGAAAGAAAGAAAGAGAAAGAAAGAAAGAGAAAGAAAGAAAAAGAAAATTTTAAAAAACCCTAATGTTCCCTTCAAGAAATAATAGAACATATAATAGAAAAAGTATTTGACAAAATTCAACATCTATTCATGATAAAGACTCTCCAAAAATTAGGGATAAATGAAGGTATCTCAATAGAGTAAAATCCATGTATGACAAAACCACAGCCAACATCATCCTGAATGGTGAATACCTGAAATCTTTTCCTTTAAGAACAGGAAAAAGACAAGGCTGCCTCTCTCTCACCACTCTTATTTCACATAGTATCTGAAATACTAACAATAGCATTCATTCAAGAGAAAGAAATAAAGGGCATCAAAATTGGATATGAAGTCCAATTATTGCTATTCGCAGATGACATTAGGCCATGTATGGAAAAACCTAAAGACTCCATAAAAAA
>NW_007748792.1:10993-11560 GCF_000696425.1 Galeopterus variegatus
ATAATCCCATTTGTTATTTTTTCTTTTGTTGCTTGAGCTTTTTCAATCTTATTCATAAAGTTTTTGCCCACACCTACTTCCTGGATTATTTCTCCTATGTTTTTCTTTAGTAAAACATATGAACAACAAAACACCACAAATAGCCAAAGCAGCACTAAGAAAAAAAATACAGCTCAAGGCATCAGACTATCTGACTTCAAATTATACTGCAAAACTGTTCTAGACAAAACAGCATGCTACTGGCATAACAACAGACACATGGACAAATGGAACAGAATAGAGAACATGGAAATCAATCCACATTCTTACATCCAACTGATCTTTGATAAAGGCACCTAGAACATATGTTAGGCAAACGTCAGCCTCTTTACACTGGAATTTCATGTGTAGATGAATGAAACCAGATTCCTGTTTGTACCATATACCAAAATCAACTCAAAATAGATGAAAGACTTAAGTATAAGACTGGAAACTGTAAAACTTCCAGAAGAAAACCAGGGGAAACAATTTAGCATGTCAGACTGGGCAAAAAGTTAGGCTGGGGGGAAAGTTTATGAATTAGACCTC
>NW_007748793.1:0-6229 GCF_000696425.1 Galeopterus variegatus
ATTATATGTTAAATAAGCCAGGCACAGAAAGAGAAATATAGACATACAGAAATGCAGAAATACACAAAGAAAGAAAGAAAGAAAGAACAGACAGAAAGAGAGAGAGGGAGAGAGGGAGGAAGAAAGAGAGAAAGAAGGAAACAGCAAACACAATAGTATGTTGAACTTTCAGAAAGAGAACAGAACTGTAGTTACTAGTGGGGGGAGACTGGGAGAAGTAGGGGGTTAGAAAAATCGGTTTAATGAGTACAAGGAGTGAGTACCTTTTCTAACAATGAATATGCTAATTATTCTGATTTTACACAAATACTGATAGTCAAAACTGTAGCCCACAAATACATACAGTCAATTGTTTCAATAAAAAAATAAATAAATAACATGAAAACCACCCTTAAAACCCTTTAAAAACTCAGTGGTTATATTTGTATTATCAAGAATTCTTTTAAGTCCATCAAAAAAGACAAACAATTCAATTTAAAAAGAGCAAGAGAGCTGACGGGATATTCACAAAGGAGGATATATTAAGCAGGCAGCTTCCTCTTCATGAGACTGGATTGGATCACATCCCCAGGTGCTTAGAAGGCGTTGGCTGACAGAACTCCAGGGTCAGCACCTCCAGGAATTACCATCAGTTAAAGTGAGTATTTTCCCCAGGTCTCACCCGATTCCTAGTGCAGCTGCCATCTGAAGACTGGCTGGTATCTCCTTCACGACACACTGATTGATAAGATAATGTTTATTCCCCTGTTTGGAAAACGTGTTTCCTTCATGCCTCCCTTATTACCACAGGAAAAGTCAAGTTTGAGGCAGGTAAACCTCAAATCAGCAAGAGCTGTGCTGTGTCCTGAGATCCTGATGCCTAATCTAGAAAGCACCAGCCTTCATGGCAGCTTCAACAAAGGCACGTGCTAGTGACTGTGCAACTGGCCACTTGAGGGCGCTGTGGATCCACTGAGTGAGCTGCTGATAGCTCCGTCTGGGGAGGGAGGGTTAAGGGAGACAGTCTTGGCTTGGTCCCTGCATCAGAGATATTACTTGATGAACCAGAGGTACTGCTGGCACGGGAGGGGTTAATCTGAGTCTTCTCTCATCAACTGATGTGCAGGTGTGTTCTCATGGCAGGGAGCCAGGACCTGCAGCCTTGCCTGGGTAGAGGTCTCTCTGGAGCTTCCATTTGATGGGGAGCGTGATGAAGCTTCAGTGGGTCAGCCTGGATGACCCAGGCCAGGTGTGGACAGTGGAGCATCTGCCTCAGAGGAAAATCAGAGAAGCTGTGGTGGGTGGATGGCTGCCCCAAACCCTGCCCTGTCCAGCTCAGCACAGCCAGCAACCCCCGTGCTATAGGAGGCTGGACAGAATGGGGGAAGACCTGACACAGCTGAGCCTGTCCAGAGGTGCAGGATGCCTATGAGAGCCTACAGGGACGGTGACATCAGAACAGTGACATCACAGGCAAATCCTCTAAACAGAGAAAAGGGAGGAGCAATCTCCTGCCCACTCAACCTAGGAGGCCAGTGCCCTGAGTAGGGAGATGCCTGGTCCTGTCCTACCTGATGCTGCCTGGGGCACCAGGCTCTTCTGCTGTGTTACCCTTTGTCTCCTGGGGGCAGGTGAGTCCTGAGCACAACTGAGACATCCCTGAGTCCACAGTTTTTGGTCATTGCTGGAATACCGAGCACCTGGGTCAAGGCTTCAGTTTCTGTCTCCTCCCTCCACAGGTTCAGTGCATGCTGGAGTCATCCAGTCCCCAAGACACCTAATCAAAGGAGAAGGTGGACTGGCCATTCTGAAATGCCATCCCATCTCAGGACACAACACCGTGTACTGGTACCAGCAAGCTCCAGGTCAGGGCCTCCAGTTCCTCATTTCGTATTATGAAAAGATGCAGAGAGATAAAGGAAACTTCCCTAGTCGATTCTCAGCTCAGCAGTTCAGTGACTACCACTCTGAGCTCAACATGAGCTCCTTGGAGTTGGGGGACTCAGCCTTGTATCTCTGTGCCAGCAGTTTGGGCACAGCCCTGCAGACTTAGTGTCTTTCTGTACCCAAACCTTCCTGTGCCAGCTGAGGATGTAATGGGGAGAGGGGGTGGGGTTCCCTCACGGCCTTAGCCAAGCCCCATGAATGCTTCTAGTTCTTTCCTAACCCTCTCTCTGCCATAAGGACCTCAGGCAGAGTGCTCTTGAGCATTCCAGCCCCAGATCCACTGGACGTTCTCACATCTATGCCAGCATTTTTCAGTTCCTAGCAGGTGGCAGGAGCTCCTACTCTGTGCCACAGTGTAGGTTCATTATGTGTTTTAATGCAAGGATGGACATTAGTGTATCCAATTCATAGAAGTGGAAGATCACAATTTACTGTTTTATAAATAGTGAGTGAATCTCATGGACTTCCTCATCATTTCTAGTATCAGAGCCAGGATCAAAACTATATCCTCATGGCTCCAAAATCCAAGTTATCACAAATTCCATGGTACTCCCTGGGCATTGGTCCACAAGATGTAGCAGAGCACAAGCTCTTCAGTTGCAACACCAGCTGAGCTGCAGTGGAAGTCACACATTTTGGGATGGGGTTACTATGGCTGATTGTCTGCCAACTTCTAGGACATGTAATTTCAAGCCAGAGAATGTTTTTTCTGTCATAGTTCCATGTAGAATGGGGCCATAATATCTCCTAAGCAGGGGCTAAGTGACCAGGGGCATTTCCAGTACATCAGAGGACACAAGCAAGTAAACATAACCTTCTAGGAATTGCAAGTGGAGTGGGAGTTAATGCAGGGAGTTAGTGCTTATAAACCACTGCATGGTCCAGAGGAGGGAGGGTCTCAGAAGGCTGATGCACGTGCTCTCATGTCTACCACTAGTGATCAGAAAGTCTGAAGTTGCTCCTTTTGCCCAGTCAGGAACTGCAGGACACAGCTGAGAGTCACATGGTCCTGCAGTAACCAAGTGAGTGATTCAGAGGGAAGTGACAGGAGGTCCCTTCCAAATCCACCTCTCTGCTGCTGTCGGATGAAAATGTATTTCTTCTGCTTCCAAATTTTCTGCAAGTATAACTTGTCAAAGGAAGCTGTTTCCAAAAACGCGCTGTCATGAGAATCTGGGAAATGTAGTTTCAAGGCTTCCAGTTCTTGCAATGACATAGAGACAATTGGAAGACATTTAGTGATGCCCAGTGTCAAGAGACAATATTTAGCACATCCAGCTACACAGCACTGAGATGGAGAGTATGAGAATAAATGTTCATTTTCCTGTCATTTTGTTCATAAAAACTATTATAGTTTAGCTGCAGTAGTTTAACTGTTGCTCATTTGTTAATTTACTCAATGGATATTTCTGAAATACCTATTGTGTTAAAAAAATTCCTTGGCTTATGGAAATGAGATTCAATTGATAACACACCTCCCTTTTCTTTAAGAAGTTTAATGTCTGGCAATGTGAGATGCCCCAGTTATTCACACATGCATTTATGACGCATGGAAGCCACTTAAATCAGACAGTTCCCAGTCAAGGAACAGAGTACATGCTCAAAAGGTTGAATGAAGATAATTTATCAAGGGACTGGTGCAGAGGGGCAGACAGGTTTAGGGAAGCCAAGAAGTAGTTGGGGGCCCAGGGGTTGCCTGCACAGTGGGAAGCCTGCACAGCTCCTGAGCCTGAAGGGAGGGGCTGTGTTACTGCAGCTGCGTGAGAGCTACAGGGAGAGGCTGCCCAAAGGGAGGGCTCGGTCAAGGCCAGAAGCTTGGGAGATAAGAGGGTGAAGCCCAGATCCTCTGCACTCTCTTGGCCACCCTTCAGTCTGTTGCTGGTGCCTCTGACTGGTTAACCCAATGGAAAGCCTGGTAATGCCCTCCATAGACACCAGGCTTCTGCAGCCCAGCACAGGTCAGGAGGCCATGGAGGGCAGTGGGGGGGAGGGTGGGCTGCACATGGATAGTCATCAGCACAGCCACTGTCAAATTTATGAGGTGCCCTTTGCAGATGCAGGTGCATGTTTCCCAGTGAACTCAGACACTTTATCTCTACTCTTACGTGAACTTATAGAAAATCCCTCTATTTATTTCTCATTTGATGTGTGCCATATACTTAGGTGCATTACTTCAATTAATTTCTTAACCTTATATGGTAGAATGATTTACCCACATTTTGGAAGTGGAAAAAAGAAAAGAAAAAAAGAACAGATTGTTAGAGAGTTTAGATAATTTGCTAGAGGAGGCACAGCTAACAAATACAGAAGGTCTGCACTCACGATTTTTCTACTTTACGATGGTGTGTTAGTAATATGCGTTCAGTAGAAACCGTATGTCAGAGTTTGAATTTTGATCTCCTCCTGGGCTAGTGGTATGTGGTGTGATATTCTCTAGTGATGCTGGGTGGCAGCAGCCACAACTTACAGTCATCCATGTGATCAACCGACACACTACAGTGTACTGTGTTCAATAAATTATAGGAGACAGTCAACACTTTATTAAAAGATAGGCCTTGTGTTAGAGGACTTTGCCCAACTATAGATCATTGTAAGTGTTTTGAGCACTTTTAAGGTAGGCCAGGCTAAGCCATATTGTTCCATAACTTACTTGTATTAAATGTATTTTAGACTTACAATGTTTTAAACTTATGATGTTTTATCTGGATGTAAACACATCCTAAGTCAAGGAGCATCTGTATCAGAACTGGGACTCAATCATAGAACATACTTACTCTCACTAATGCCTTAAATCAGTCTGCCTTTGTGCATTTTAGGACATTTTCCTGTGTCCCTGGAGGTACCAGACACACGTACTTCTGGGTGAATATCTCATCCACATTTGTAATGAGTCTACTCTTTTCCTCATAGAAAGCACAGCCGATGGGACTTAGGTGATCCAGTCCTCTGTAGCCTCACCTCAAATGAAAAGAGAAGTCACACCTGTATTAGTCAGGGATCTCCACACAGACAGAACCAATAGGAGATGAGAGACAGACAGATGGATGAAGGGGGATTCTTTAGGAGACTTGGCTCCCATGACTATGAAGGCTGAGAAGCCCTGCACTGTGCTGTCTGCAAGCTGGGGAACGAGGGAGCCAGTAACGTGCCTCAGTCCAGGTCCAAAGGCCTCAGAAGCAGAGAAGCCAATGGTGTAACTCTCAGTTTGAGAACAAAGGCTGAGAAACGCGGACCACTGGGGCAACTGTCAGAGTCCAAAGGCCAAGGAACCTGTTGTCCAGAAAAAAGAGAGAAAATTGCCTTTCTTCTGGCCTTTTGTTCTCTCTGGGTCCCCAGCCTGTTGGATAGTGCCCACCCACAGTGAGGGTAGACCTTCATCTCCCAGTCCACTGACTCATAAGCCAGTCTCCATCTGAAACACACTTACAGACACACACAGGAATAATGCTTTACCAGCTATAAAGGCACCTCTTAACCCAGTCAAGTTGATACGTAACGTTGACCATCACAGTACCCGTGAAAACACACAGAGCCTGAGCTTGCAGGATATGCTCCTACCAGGTGAATTAATGTGAGACAGTGTAAAACAATTGTTTACATTCTAGTGACCCTGATCTTGAGGCTTTGAAACCTCTGTGGGTGTCAGATGGCTCTTGTAGCAGAGGTTGTCACAATAGGCTGATATCTAACTATGCAGAGTTTAGGCAAAGAGAAAAACTTACTAGTTCAACCTGAATGCTAACTTTCAGCAGAGCAGTCATGAAAGGCACCAGGACTGTCATGATGATGGCCCTTAGACTACAGAAATATTAGAAAAATTAAAGCAATACACAAATAAGGAATTGTATCCTAATGAGAATAAAAATTGAAGACAAGAATACATTTCTTACTAAAATCAGGGGAAAAGAATACGCACTTATAAGATTTCTTTAAAAACAGACTAAAATTCTTTTGATTCTGAGCTGTTATGTATATATATTACATGTAATTATTATACATACACCATAAGATGATTTATACACAATTGATAATTGGCTTGTTCCTGTGGGAAGGGGCGTGGTAGCCCAACTCTGCAACTCAAGCATTTGTCAGGGACAGTGACCTCACTGAATCACTGATAGGACATGTACTATTTCCTCAAATACAGCTGGGAGACATAAGATTCTGCTGTGTACCCAAAATGGGCCCCAGGCTCTTGTTCAGTGTGGCCTTTTGTCTCCAGTGGGCAGGTGAGTGCTGGTCGCATGCGGGCTTCCTTTCCTGGAATTCCCAAGACCCCAACACAAGCCTTTTTCCTGTGACA
>NW_007748793.1:10993-12165 GCF_000696425.1 Galeopterus variegatus
ATTGGTGTCTTCTACAAGATGGTGTTGGGGTTGGGTCCCCAAATCCTCAGACAACTCTTCTTCTATGCCTTTTCTGGTCTCAGGCTACACTTCAGCTCTCCCAGACTGGCGTTGCACTATGGTAGCTCCACAAGCTTGGGGTCTCTATGGCGGTCCTGCTCTTACAGCTCCACTAGGCTTGGCACTGTTGGGGTTTCTCTACTGCAACTCTGACCCCCATGCTTCCATTCAACATTGCTTTAGCGGTGAATGTGGTGAATCTGTCCTTGTGATAGATCTTTCCCTGGGCCCCCAGACTTTTCCATACATCCTTTGAATCAGGGTGAAGGGTCCCAAGCCTTCACAGCTCTGGCATTCTGTGAGCCTGCAGACTTGTTAACATGAGGACCCACCAAGGCTTCCAGCTTGTATCTTTCAAAGCTGTGGGCACATCTGGGGCCAATTTAGCCAAGGCTGCAGCAGCAGGGGTATGACAAGCAGCATCCCGAGGTGGCCCAGGGCAGTGAGCCTGTGGAGGGCGCTGTTCAGGCCTGTTCCCCAAGACCATTCGGTCTCCATAGGCCTTTNAAGCATCCAGGCTCACCAGGTCATCATTTGGTGGACAACCAGTGAAGAAAGCTGCTTGGGCCATACCGGGCTTTGTGGATATGGGAAGTGAGGCTTTGTAGAGCTGAGACGCTGAGATGACGGGATTTGTTTTATTTTGTTTTCTGTAGCAGAGCTGTCCTTACCTAGGAGAGTTAGTGTCTAGACTGAGTAAATTCTCATTACTTAATAAGAAAAATACAACACAATAAAATGGCAATACTTAATCAAAATAGGTAATTCACAAAAGAATTAGCGTGAATTACCACTGCACAGGTGAATAGGTTCTCAGCCTTACTTAGAATCAAAGTATTGCAAACTGAAACAACATTATGACTACAAAATTCTCAGACTGGAAAATTTTCAAAAGATTGACAGTTCTAAATGTGAGTAGAGAGATGGACTTGTGGAAGCTGTCTTACACCACAAAAGAAAATTAGAACTATATCAAACCTTTTGTGGGATACACTCTGATAAGTTCAATTATCAATGCATTTCAATCACTTGAGTTCTTTTCATTGACTTTAGGTTCTATTAAGAATATTTAGTTCTCAATATTTATTTTTGCTCTTTTAAGGTAGATTTTT
>NW_007748794.1:0-9161 GCF_000696425.1 Galeopterus variegatus
GTCGTCCGCACCGCGCTCAGCCAATGAGCTCATCGGTCATCCCTATATAGGATCCGAACCCGCGGCGGGAGCGCCACCGCACTCCCAGCGCCGCACTCTCCCGAGTGCGCCACGGGGTCGGCCCTAGGCCAGTAACTTCTGCCCGTTCCCACTGGTACGCCTGATTTCTGTCCTATTCTGGTTGTGATCTGGACTCTGTGTTTATGAAAAAGAAGACTTTTCAGACTCCTGACACATGATTGGATATTTCAGCTGTGGCTAAACAGGTTTTTATACCAAAGTGCTATAGCAAATGTTTCTCTTCCCAAAAAAGTATAAATTATTAATCCTTGTTTTTTGGTGAGGGGCTGGAAGCTTTTGTGTTAAAGATATAAATGTAGTGTTAAATGTTTTTTTAAAATAACTTTTGTGTTTTTCTAATTATAAAAATGATATTCGAGTTTTTTATAGGCAACAAGTAACATTTAAAAATATATAAACAAAATCACCCAAAGACTAGTAACCCCCAAAATGGATAATTATAGCAAACAGTTTGGTGTAGTGTATTTGTTGTATTTTCTTTAAGGGTTTTACACACACACAAACAGAAAATTGGGATCATACTTAATTTGTCTTCATATACTGCTATTTTAATTACTATTTTCCTGCTAGCATTTCCTCATATCATTAAAATTCTTGACAACGAGTTTAGTAATTACATAATATTTTATTTTATTAATGTACTATGAATTATGTAACTAATCCTATTCAGAGACTTAGGTTGAATCTAATGATAGATGTGCTGCAATCAGCACACTGTACATTAACTTCTGTATACAGTCCTGTGTCCTTAAAGTAGAATCCTAGAGGTAGGATTACTGAGACAAAGGCTAAGATTATCTAAAGCAGAGGTTAACAAAGTCTTCAGTCTCAGGATCCCTCCCTTGACATTCTTAATTATTATTGAAGACCCAAAGAGATTTTATTTATATTGGTTACAGCCATCAATATTCACTACATTAGAAATCAAAAAAGAAAAAAAATTAAAATATTTATTACTTCATGCCAAGATAACAATAAGAAACTCATTATTTTTGGATACATGGATGAATTAATGAGAGGTAGAAATCAAGTATGCAAGTTTCCTGTAGAGGCCCAAAGAAATTCCCGAGTTTCCAGTGATGATAGAGGAGCAGAGGTGCGGGAAGGAGTCAGCCTAGGCGGGGAGGGGTGGGAAAGACGGGGAGACAGAGAGTCAGATATCTCCCTAAATGACATGCAGAAATTCTCAAGACTCCAGTCCACTGATGGAACTTCGAAGCCTGACGCCACATTCTTCCTTATCACAATTCTAATAGGGCTTAAAACACCTGCTTTGTAGGGCCCTTATACAAACATTAGGCCAGGTATAGACTAGACAGGTAGGAATTCTTGTCCTATCCACAAGGGTCAGGCTCCTCCCCTAACGCCCCCCCACCCCCAGCACATATTACAGTCATGTCTAGAACCCAGCTGTCTGGATTGCCAGCTCGGTGGTGTGCCTACTGATTCAAGAGAGCGAAAATAGTTGGTTCAGCAGTCTATCTTTTAGATTTGCTCCTTCTGAAAGTGTTAAAAAGGTGTAAAAAATACAAGTTACTTCCTAGGCTACTACTGGCTGTCTCCTGGAATAGTTGGACCCCACCCGCCTTAATTTTCCCCTGAGAGGCTGAATATACAAACAATGACAATGGTCAGACCATATACAGCAGACCCACAACCTCTGCAGCCACCAGCCACAAAAGCCAAACCACCTGGCTTCCAACTCAGGACCCCCAACCCATTTCCAACTCAGGACCAACCAGAGAAAGCCAAATGTGCTCCCACACCAATCAGATGAGGTGGCGCCATTCGACTTTCCCCAGGCCAACCACCTCCAATACTGGCATACCCCAAGCCTTCCCTTCGCTGTAAAGCTTTCTCACTCCCTGGCCTGCCTGGAGTCTCTGCCAAATGCAAGTGATGGTGGTTTAATTTCTTCCTACAGCAGCTCTGAATAAATAGCCTCTGTACTCATTTGGGTGGTCTTCATTTACTTCCACACCACTGAATGAATAATAAAGGATATTATAAAGCCAAATTTTGAAAAGAGCAACAGTTATTAAACATTTGTAAAGTGCTCTACAATCATTTTAGCACACCTCGTAAACACCCTGTGAAGTGCTGCACCGATGTCCCCATTTTAGAGGTGAGAAAATTGAGAAGGAGCTGTTGAGAAGATTAAGTGACTTGCCCAGAGCTAGGATTAGAACATAACCCCCCTTGGATTTGAGGTCTGTTGTTTATCCACTGAGCTGTACTTTGGAATCATTACCATTTTAAAGCATTTTACTCTGGGTCGAGCGAATATTAGGAGTAGATCACATTTCAGCCTGGCAGGCCCAAAAGCATTGTTTTGAGTTTGTTTTTCTAAGTTTTAGTAGATGACATATGGGCTCCATTAACTTTACTATGTAGCACAATTTTGAAGATAGTTTCTTTTCCAAAAAAAATTTTCTCCATAATTTAACATTTTAAAGTTCAGCACACACTGTCAACCCCTGATACTTGTTTTTCTCAGTCATGCCTTTCCCTCCCCACTGTAGAGGGGAGGGGGGGAGGAGGACATAAATCCAGCCAGGGGTAGGTTCTGTTATTGTGGCTGGGGACACTTTCCCAAGTTATGTGTGGGTGGAGTGAGGGGAGGGTAGGTGTAATCGTGCTGGATGAAGTCCCTATAATGCAGAGCTTTGCTTTTAAAAAAAAAAAAAAAAAAGACAAGAAATCTTTTTATTTTTCCCCCTAAGTCTTAAGATCGTTATTGATGTTGGCTGAAGAGGATATGGAAAAAACTGAGATTTATAGAACCCAGCTAAAGTGTGAGAACGCCTGTCTGGAGGGCAGGGGCAGGTGAGAAAGGATCGCTCTTAGGAGCTCCTTGCTGTTTACAGAAATACAGCTGTCCCTATTTCTCTCTCCTCTGGGGCATGCAGAAAGGAATCTGTGCGACAGCAGCCTTTGGCCCATGTGCCACTGTACCTGGCAAGCCCGGCATGGAACATCCCATTGGTTTGCTAGGGGACACTGTCTGAGGCTAATAAATTTAGCACAATTTTGAATTTGCCATCTAAAGTTTCATTAAATATTAAGCAATAACATCCATTTGCTTGCTGCCCAGTCCCTGGAGTCCTGCCATTCACCTGTTCATACTCGCTTGCTTAGGTACAAACTTCTGCACTCGCTTCAAATTCTATTGCTTCTACATTATCCTTTCAGGTTGCTTCCTTTCTGAAAAAAAAGTTTCTTTATGTTTTATTTTTTGTTTTTTAATTTTTATTTATTTTTTAACCATTTTATTGAGATATATTTCATTTCTTTTTTTTAAACCTTATTATGTTTATGCCTGCATAAAAGGCCTGCAAATGTATGTGGTCAGGTGTGCGTTGTGATAGCTGGTCAAGGTTTCCATTTTCCCTCTAATGGTGCTAGGATGTGAGAACAGGTGAAGGCTCGGAGGAGATGGGCAGCCCAAGCAGAGCCTCCCGTTCCATCTGCCTCCCCGCTCCTCACGGAAGCCATGCCTCTGAAGGCAGAGGGGATGCTGGAGGGGAATCCAGGTCTCAGAGCCTGAGGACTTGAGGGAGTGTTGGGAAGAGGGGAGAAGAAGAACGGGTAAAATAAGCGGCGTTACAGGCCTGACCCATGCAGCATCCCACTGCTCCTAACTTGGGTTGTTCCTGTCTGGCTGCACATGGGCCTCCTTTCATCCCATGAGTGTTGGGAGTCTAGAAGGTGTTAAAACTAACTGATGTTTGTTCATCACCTATTCAATGGACAGCAGGACTTGCCACTGCAGAAAAAGCAAGGATGAGGGGCTGGCTAGTTAGCTCAGCTGGTTAGAGCTCAGCTTTGTAACACCAAGGTCAGGGGTTGGGATCCCCATACCAGCCTGTGGCCAAAATACAAAGCAAAGAAAAAGCAAGGATGGAGAGGCAGAGATCCAGGCTGGACAAGTCCTTCTGGGCTGTACTTTTCTCATCCTTTACAGCACTGTAATTAGGACTAGATGAGAAAAAAAATAGGCATGAGCTCTAGCCACCAGTGGCAAACCATAAATGACTCTAACAGATAAAAAGAAATGTGAGGTGAAGTGCTAATCTTCCAGGCACTTTTAATATTGCTGGGAAGACAAATTACTCATATAGAAAGGTGAAAACAAATATTAAGTTGCATAGGTAATTCTGTTGATAAAGACAGTATTTGCATACAATCATCAGAATTACAGAATTTAGTCTTTAATAAATCCTATGTCCTCATTTTTTATTATTTAAATGTAAATGGATGTTTCTCATTGAGAACAGGTGAAAAATAAATATTTACTACAGCCATCATAAATTATATAATATATAATGAGATTGAAACTCAAAATTGCACCCTCCCCTCCCTAATGTCTGGGTGTATGTGTTACTAGATGCATTATTTTCTCTTTTTATTATTTATTTTTTAATTTTTTTTAAAAAAAGATGACCGGTAAGGGGATCTCAACCATTCCTTGACTTGGTGTTGTCAGCACCATGCTCAGCTAGTGAGCCAACCGGCCATGCCTATATAGGATCCGAACCCGTGGCCTTGGTGTCATCAGCACCACACTCTCCTGAATGAGCCACGGGCCGGCCCGTAGATGCATTATTTTCATAGAGACAATTTCTGCTCATGGTAGTACAGCACGGTGGAAGAATATTGAACCTGAAGGCTGGAGCCCTCGGTTTTAGTTTGGGCTCTTTTGCTAACTGACATGATCATCTGGAGACAAATAACTTAGATTTGGAGCCTTATTTTGGCTATAAAAGAGCACAAACAAAAACACATCTGTCAGATCATCCTTTCTATAGGCTAAGTAAACTGTACTATCTCAACCTGAAGGAGAGAAATTAACAAAGTCAAAATGCTTATCTACTGATCCCCTCAACACATGGTCTTACTTAAAATAAGAGTACACATTTCATTACTGTGTACCTGGAATTTATCCCATCTCCTAAAAAGTGTATGGATGGGGTCTTGACCAGATTTTCTCTTCGTGATGTTGAAGCTATTGCTTCTGTGTATACAGCCAAATCACATTACTGCCCATTGCTGAAAGGAATGACCTTCAAAGACAGGTTTTAAAATTCACTCGTGATTGTTTACAGAACGTCTACTATGTGCCAGACACACTAAGAAGCACGGGGGAATAAGAGAAACGTTGCTCTCTAACATGTCACAGCCTAGTGGGGCAATATACATCAGATACGTTAGAAGATATCATGGAATTATTCTGTTGATGCTATAAATCAAGAGCCGAGGAGGAACAACACCTCTCCTGGGAGAGTCTGGAAAGACTGTGGCGGAGGTGATGTTTGAATGGGTCTTGGAGGATGAGTGGAAATGTGCCAGGTGAAAGGAGGGGAGGGGCATTTACAAGCTGAGGGAACAGCACAGCAAAGTGCCTGGCACGTTGGAGAAATGGTGGAAAGAGGTGTGTGGCTCCAGCCCAGGTTTTGTGGAAGAGAAGGAAGGTGGGAGGGTGGTAGGTTGGGGCTGGAGCATGAGGGGCCATTCAATTGGCAATCACCCCTGCAGTGACAAGGGGTCCCAGAGAGTAATGTATGGAGTTACATGTCCTGGGTGACCTGCTTTTTTTTTTTTTGGCAGCTGGCCTGTAGGGGGAAGTGAAATCTTACAAGGCTGTGCTCTAATCAACTGAGCTAATCAGCCTGTCCTGTATATCGCACTTTTAAGGTAACTTGAACTCCTATGGAGGGAACAGGTGATGTGGGAGTGGAGTAAGGAGAAACGAGTTAGGGAAACCAAACAGGGAGCAATGGGAATGGCTGACTTTGAGAAGGGTCTTTGAAGAGAACAGATGATATTTAGGAAACGATGGATGGGGAGGCTGAGGCAGTGAGAGAAACAGAGTAGGACTTTGAAGTTGCTCACTCAGTACAAGAGAGATTGGGTGGCTGGTGCTGCCATTAACCGAGATAATAGGACATGGGAACAGGGTGGCTTTCTACTCCAGTGTGCCCCTGACTAGAGTGACCCTTAACTTTGCCATGGGTGGTCAGTGACCAAACGAGATGACGGGCTTGCAGTGGCTGAGAAAGTGGACGAAGCCTACCCCAGAATGAGACCACTGACCTCTTAATTCCCATGCTTTGGGCTCAAGGTATCATTCAGTTCAACACCACCGAAAACCTCTTATCTAGAACATGTCCAATCTACTGCCAATTGGTCACACTGTGTATCATTCCAGTTACAAGAACGTAAGGAGTGGGAAGGAACTCGAGCCAGACTACCTGGGCAAGTGACTTCAGGCAAGTCACTTAGACGACCTTTCTGTGCCTCAGTTTCATCACATGCAAAATAAGGGTAGAAATTCTTGAAAAAGTTTTTGTAGGGATGAGATGAGTCAGTATATGTAAAGGTGTGCCTGGCACATAGTGTAAAGTATCTTGCATGTGTTTGCTATCTTTACTGATAAGTAACTGAATACTCGATAAAAGTGGTGGAAACATTAGAGATAATGTCACAGAACAAGACTGAAGTTGGCAGTCCAAGGATTAGTCCTGTTGCTAAATTTAACCAAGACATCCAGGACCGGACTCTTCCCACGTCCCACTGCCACGTTCAATGTGTTGGCGACTCTCCCCACAGTGTGGCAGGAGGGCTGCAGCAGCTCCACGTGCCACGTCCTCATGTGGCCAGCATCCCAGCAAGAAGTAAGGAGATGGGGTCAAAAGGGCTTTCCTCCTGCACAGCCTTCTTTTAGCAAGTGGGAAAATTTTTCCTAGAAGACCCCAGTAGCTTTCCTCTCCACTAGAACTGGGTGGCAGGCCCATCTCTAACTGCAAGAGGGACTGGGAAAGAGAAACTGGCACTTCTTTCTTTTTTTTTTTTAAAGATGACCGGTAAGGGGATATTAACCCTTGACTTGGTGTTAGCACCACGCTCAGCCAGTGAGCTAACCGGCTGTGAAGGTTAATTCTAGATGTCAACTTGGTTAGGTGAAGCAATGCTGAGAAACCTGGTAAAGCTGTCTTTTCAGGTGTGTCCATGAGGGTGTTTCCAGCAGAGATTAGCATGAGAGTCTGAGTGGCCTGGGTGGGAAAGACCCGCCCTCAGTGTGGGTGGGAACCGTCCAGTCCGCTGGGGGTCTGGAGAGAACAAAAGACAGAGGAAAGAAGTGAAGCTCTCTCTCGATCTGCTGGAGCTGGGATACACTCTTCTCTCCTGTCTGTGGACATCAGAGCTTGAGACTCTTCAGCTTTTGGGTTCCAGAACTTACACCAAGGACACCATCAGCTTCCCTGGTTCTGAAGCCTTTGGACCTGGACTGAGCCACGCTACCCGCATCCAGTTTATAGACGTCCTATCATGGGACTTTTCTTCATAGCCACATGAGCTAATTCCCCTGATAAATCCCTCTCATGTAATTATAACATATCCTATTGATTCTGTCTCTTTGGAGAACCCTGACTAATACACCGGCCATCCCTATATAGGGATTCAAACCTGTGGCCTTGGTGTTACCAGCATCACACTCTCCTAAATGAGCCACAGGCTGGCCCTGAGAAACTGGCACTTCTAACTTGTAACAAATGAGGCAAAAGTGCAGCTGGCAGCTGGGTGCGTAACTGGTGGTGCCCACCACAGTCTGGAAGCCAAAGAGTTTCAAGAGCGCCTCCCTCGGGCCAGGGGTAATTGAGAAACAAGAACACAGTGGAATTCATCCATCCCAAGTGAGTAGGCCCCAGACTTCATCCTTCAGGAGTTGTTAGCTTTTTTCTTTTTCTGGCAGCTGGCTGGTATGGGGATCCACACCCTTGACCTTGGTGTTGCAACTCTGCGCTCTAACCAACTGAGTAACCGGCCAGCCCTAGGAGACTTAGCTTTTCAAAGAGCAGCTTTGTAACCCAGGTAAGTATCCTGTTCATGAAATATGGAGAGAGGATGTTTGTGAGCAGGGACCTTGCTAGACTCTTCATGTGCTCTAGGCTGCTGCCTTCCCTTCCCATAAACCAAAGGAGCTTCATTCACTACCCCTTATCTGAAAGGCTGGCTAGGCCAGTCACTTAAAGTCATCTAAAAGAAGGCCAGTGCAGGTGTCTTCCCCCCTTGATTGACCTTGCGGCAGCCTCTCCTGCTGTGATGGGGTAGTACGTAGAGCTGTTTGAGAGAGCTGCTCTTACCTTGGAAGTTTCCTGAAATCCAGAGGCTGCCCTGCCACTGCTGGAATTCACAGCCACTGCTGGGGCCCATGGCCCTCTCACCTGGACTACCCCTCCAGCCTCCTGCCTGGTCTCCCCATCAGGTTTCTCTTTCACAAGAGAGACTGCAGCAAGGCAGACAGAGAACTGTAAGAGAACCAGGAGAAAGCTTTTATAAAGACCCACAGAAAGCCCTACTTCCACTGTTCAAATCCATTAACAGAGGGAGGAGAAATTTTAAAATTCCAAGGCACTTGGTTACTAATCTGATTCTGGTCTACATGTGGATATTCAATAAATACTTGTTAAATTAAATTGACTCAAGGTTTTATTTATTCAACCTACTTAAAGCTTCTGTAAACCCCTTGGAGATTTGCGTCAAGCTGTTAAGTTGGAAAATATATGAAAAGTAGTATTTTCAGTAGACCAGCTTTCCTCTTAATGTGCTTTCTGAGCTTAGTGTAAACCAGCAGGGGGAGGGGGAACCAGGAGAGCAGAGGGAAGGAGGAGGAAGGGGGAAGTGAGGAGGAAAGAGGTGAAAAGCCCGTTTCAGTCATTTCCTACCTGTTTTCATTGCTGTACTTACTAGCCAGCTACTGCCCTCTAGTGCTCACTGCATGAAGTTCTCATCTGAAGTCCACGTTTATCTCTAAAAACCCTGTTGACACCTGCAAGAGACCAAACTTCTTGTTTCGCACATAAGCAAACTGAAGTCCAGAGAGGAGGTGTAAAACCGACCCACGCAGCCTTCTGGACTTTTAGTTACCCCTCCTGGGACTTGTCTGGCAAACTCTCTTTCTCATAAGCACTTCTCAGAAATTTCAATAACTAACTGATAAAAATTATAGCATATTGGGCCGGCCCGGTGGCGCACTGCTACAGTGCGCCGCTTGGGAGTGTGGTGGCACTCCCGCCGCG
>NW_007748794.1:10484-11559 GCF_000696425.1 Galeopterus variegatus
AAATACATCTGGAATAAGTCTTACTGGGATTCATATAACAAGAAAAGTGAATACATTAGAATATAAACAGTTGACTTTATCTGGAACCAGCAATATTAATAAATTGGAACCTAGATGTCCTAACCTTTTTTTCCTTGCATAAGGCCAGTCAAATTGTCCAATTTATATGGCAATTTCACTTTATTACTTTAGGTAGAGCTTTATTTTCAGCTAATATTTTAGAGACAGATTACACAAATTACCTAACTTGGTTCCATCCCCCCACCCCCCTTCAAAAAAACAGCAAAAAGAAAGTGGAAGGGGCCGGCCCCGTGGCTCACTCAGGAGAGTGCAGCACTGGTAGCGCTGAGGCTGCAGGTTCGGATCCTACATAGGGATGGCCAGTGCACTCACTGGCTGAGTGTGGTGCAGCCAACACCATGCCGAGGGTTGCGATCCCCTTACCGGTCAAAAAAAAAAAAAAAAAGAGAAAGGGGNGATCCGTTGCCGGTCACGAAAAAAGACAAAAAAAGGGAAAAAAAAAATTATAGCATATTAATTTAAGTGCTATATATTATTTCCAATGTTGTTCCAAATAAAGCTAAAATAAACTTCTGGTCAAGTTTAGATAAGGATTTATAAATAATATTGGTATAGTTTTAACTTAGTACAAATTTAGAAAACATCTGTAATACTTAAAAAGGAAAAAAAGTTAATTTTTGCTCATTAATGGGAAAACGGGGGTTGTCATTTTGACTTGGAACACATATTTTCATAATTTAGTCACTTCGCTGATGGGAATAAATTGAAAGTTACCCAACTGGATATGTTATTTACAAGAACATTACTGAGTAATGAAAGATTTGTTCAGACGTTTAATTGGAGGGAAATACATCTGGAATAAGTCTTACTGGGATTCATATAACAAGAAAAGTGAATACATTAGAACTAATATAAACAGTTGACTTTATCTGGAACCAGCAATATTAATAAATTGGAACCTAGATGTCCTAACCTTTTTTTCCTTGCATAAGACCAGTCAAATTGTCCAATTTATATGGCAATTTCACTTTATTACTTTAGGTAGAGCTTTATT
>NW_007748795.1:0-10954 GCF_000696425.1 Galeopterus variegatus
AAGCAGCCATATTGCCATCTTGAGGTGACAAGCATGAGGACAAAAGCCACCTGTGGAGAAGGACAGGGTGGAGCACATGGGAAGAGCCTGGGTCTCTCATGGCATCTTGAGCCACCATCCTGACCCTGGACCTCCCACCTCCTAGCTTCTTGTTGCATGGAATAAGCAAACTCCCTTCTCATCTAAACCACTGTCTGTTATGCTTGTTTTTCTGTCATTTGCCCCTGAAAACATTCTCATCTGATGATACTTTCCTACCATGTAAAATGTAAACTCTTTAAGTCAATATTGAAGATGCTCTTCCGTCGCCTCAACCTCTTTTTCCAGGCTTTTCTTCCACTTCTTCCATTCACAGACTCTGTGATTCCTCTAAACCAAACTGCTCACTGTCACCACCTCTGTTTCAAGGCCAGGCTGAAGTGTGACCTCCCCCTTCAACACATCCTCTTCAGGTTACCCGACCGGTGCCATTTCTCATTCCTCAGAACTTTGATCTCTTATAATACTTTATACTTTCATAACACTTTCTGTCCTCAATTATAGTTATTTAGGTATCTGTCTCATCTCCCCCTCTGAGAGCTCCTAAAAGCTTTATTACTGATCACCACCACCTCTCCCCCCACATTCCCACCCCCCACCTCAATCCCCACACAGCACCTTGCCCAGGTGGGTCCTCAGCACCTCTGTACTAATGAATGGGTAGTAGCACAGGTGATTGTTCAAGGTTCCATCCTTCTGTTTTAACTACAAAAAATAATCACTGTCTTATTTGTCCCTGCTGCTGTTTGCACCTTTGTCAATCAAAACAGTTTTCTTAGTTTCTGAAATACATCTTACCTGAACTATTGTTGACCTACTTATGAAAACCTGAAAAGGAGAAATAGCCTTGTTTGCAGTGCTTGGTCCACAGGACTCTTTCTGAGCCTTCTGCTGTGCACTGAGCAGGAAAAAGTCCTTAATTCTTTCCTTGGCATGCAGGAAGATTGGTCTATTTTCTTGGCATAACTGTCAACCAGCTCCAAATTCAGCAATCTCTGGATAAGTAGAGTGGAAGAAGCTTTGAATTCAGGAACCAAACATGAATCTTGTCCTCTACAGAGCCTAGCATCGTGCGTCACATATGCTTGTGACCCAATAAATATTTCTGATTGGTTTGAAATGATGGTTTGAGTACAAATTTTCAAACAGGCTTGCATTGCTTTGAAATACTGTTCACTCATTTTTTATTTATGTGTATTATTCATACCCTGACTACTTCTCAAAGAGATTTGTGGTAAGTGAAATCTACAGGCACACCATAACCATTAAGTTATTCAAGTAAGGGTAAAAAGACAAAAACCAAACAACAAAAATGGTCCAGTTGTAGGAAAACCTAAGGTAGGGTCTTAAAGTTCAGCTCATTTATTCCTCCTAAGAAAACTATGGGGTTGATCTTTTTTACAAATGAGAAAACTGAGGATCAGAAGACTGAGAAATGGGAACAGGTCTCACACTCACTAACTTCAGAGCCCGTGACTCAGACTCAGCTCCTGCTGATGCCGTGGTATCCACTCTTCACTCAGCTGCATGCTGTGACAGAAGTAGGATTCTACTCACCCTGACCACTCTATCCTCAGAATGAACCAAAACACAAAGAAGAGAGAGATGATTAAGTATAATGCATGACAACAACCATCAATTCACTGAAATGTTCTATTCATGAAGTCCCCTGCAAAACCCTAAGCCACTGACACATTAATGGGATGTCAGAAGTCGGGAGGGAAGTGCCCCTAAAAATCATCAAGTTTTGCTCTCTCCTTTTTCCTAGACAGAAAAACTAGGAGAATTGAATTGCCAAAATAATCAAAGTAAATGGCTCATCTGTGCCAACCTGCTTCCCCAGGACTGCTTAGAAGCTGAGAGGCTCCAACTCCCTTTCTGTCCAGGGATTGGGATCAGAGACTCTCAGCAGATGAATGTGTCCAGTGGGTCTTCATCTAGTGAAAGAGCTTTCACAGACCCTTTAGCAAGAAGCGTTTGGCTATGGGTTCTGTTACCTTTGATGGTAATGCTGATTTCATACATACAGGTGAAACTTCCATTTTGGAATTTGTAGTTAAATGGTAAGTGACCCGACTATTAATCTCATAAAGCTAGAAATGCTCCTGTGAGTGGGGAAGTTTAATAAGAAGGTAAATAGTTACAGCAGCTAGTCTCCAATGATCCCCCTCCCCCAAGAAACCCAATTCCTAGTAGTTACCCCTTGTGAACTCGAGTAAGTGCGTACATGATTTTTGACTGATCCTATGTAGTCAACAGAATGCGGCAGAAGTGACACAGCATGACTTCCAAGTCTAGGTCACAAGAAGCCTTGCTGTCTCCTCCTGGTTTCTTGAAACACTCACTCTTGGGCCTCCACCCTTCAGAATTCAGCCACCATGCCGAAGAAGCCAAAGCCACCTGGAGAAGCCATGTGTAGATATTCTGGTTGACAGCCCACGCTGAGCTCTTAGCCAACTTCTAGAATCAACTGCCAGTCTTGGGAGTGATCCATCTTAGACATCCAGCTCATCAAGCCTTTGGGTAACTGCATCCCCAGACTGCAACCACATGACAGACCCTGAGTGAGAGCTGCCTAGCTGATTCCAATCAATCCACAAAACTATAAGTAATAATAATAGATAATAAATAACCATTTTAAGCCACTGAGTTTTCAGATAATTTGTTATGTAGCAATAGATAATGGGGACAGTTGGACACACTAAAAGATTATTTTTCTCTCCAGTTTCCACAAAACTCAGGGGCAAAGCATAATCAATACCTACCAAGATGTAGAAAATGGTCAAATTGAAATTTATTTAAACACTTCTCCTGCCCTGCCAAAGATTGTGCCATTTCCAACTAAGTTATTTATTTCATTCCTAACAAGACACTAGAGATAGAAGGATTTTGAAAGAGGAATGCAATTTTAAAATATCTATTGAGAAAGGTATTTTGACGTTTGAAGGAAAAAAAATTTTTTTTAGCATGCTTTAAGAGCTTTCCAATGTTTACTTTCTTATTTCACTCTGAGATACAGAAAGTAGTCCTCAGTCTAGTTTAGTTATTTGGAGCAATCTACAGTGGCATGATGTATCCTTTACAGATCATAGTCAAAATATGCAGTGAAACATTTTATTTGCAGATAGCTTATTATATCTGCCAAGCTGGACCAAACTAATTTTTTTTCTGTATCTCTCTCTCTCTCTCTCTCTCTCTCTCTCTTCCTCCCTCCCTCCCTCTTCCTTCTTTTATTACACCCTCCCTTCTTTCCTTCTTCCCTTCTTTCCCTCCTTCCTTGCTTCCTTCCTTCATTTCTCCTTCTTTTTTTTTTTTTAAACAATGCCAACTTCTGATCATCCCTTACTGGAGACAAGGGAAAGGAATCCAGGAGAAATCTTATATCAAGGAACTCCCAAGTGTCAGGCTAGGTGATCTCACACCCTTTATATAATTTCATCTTCACCATAGGCCAGTCAAGTGGTGATGTTGTCCCCATTACGCAGATGAGGAAACTGAAGCTGAGATAAATTAAATAACCTGCCCAGAGTCACTGAACCAGGAGTAACTGGTAGAGCAGGAATCCAAAACTTGGTCATTCTTATTTCAAAGACCTTGCTGTTTCCATTATACAAACCTGTATCTGAAATCTATATTTAGCTCAGGGTTGCTAAAGATTATACAGAATGGCTGTCCAGCGTTTCTGCTCATCTGAGAATCCCTGCCTGCCTTTGGGTGTGATTGCTAACAAGCTCTCAAGAACTGCTTCTCTCCTCCATTATGAGTCCCAGCCCTGTGGGCTTGCTTGCCTCAGCCGGCAGGCTGATTTCTGGGTTCTCATCCTCTAAGAATATATTCTCTTGGTGGGCAGGGAGTATTTTGGGAGACCCCAACTTGAAGGCAAATAAATCTATCCAAAGTCTTGCTATTTTTCACTTCTTTCTCTCTAGCTTTTTCAAGAATGGGGTTGTATCAGTCAGGGTTTTCCATAGAAACAGAACCGAGAGGATGTGTATATGTGTGTGTGTGTGTATATGAGTGTGTGTAAAGATTTATTATAGGACTGGTCTATGTGATTATGGAAGCCAAGAAGTCCCATGATCTGCCATCTGCAAGCTGGAGAACATAGAAAGCTGGTGGCATAATTCAATTCAAGTCTGAAGGCCTGAGAACTGGAAGGAGTATCTGCGGGGAGCTGATGGTGTAAGTCCAGGTCCTAATCCAAAGGCTGGAGAACCAGGAGCATCGAAGTCCAAGGGAAAGAGAAGATGAATGTTCCAGCTCAAGCAGAGAGCAAGTTCACTATTCCTCTGCCTTTTTGTTCTATTTGGGCCCTCAACAGATTGGATAATGTCAGCCCACATTAGTGAGGGTGATCTTTACTCAGTGTGCTGATTCAAATGCTAATTACTTCTAGAAATACCTTCCTAGACACACCCCAAAATAGTGTTTTATCAGTTATCTGGGCATCGCTTATCCCAGCCAAGTTGTCACATAAAATTAACCATCATAAGGTCTGACCATAATAGATCGCATAGATGGATTTAAGGATGAGTTTCTTTAAGGTAGAAATCCTTAAATATTAGAATGTGTCATATTTTTCTGGGAGCTTATGGACAATGCAGATTCTAGAACACTACCCCAAAGATCTGATTTAAGGGGAATCATAGATGGGACCCAAGAATTAGATTTTTAAAAGCACTCAAGTGATTCTAGCAGAGTGGCTCTAAGACTTTGTGGAACACTGCTTAGAGTTGAGACAAGATCAGTCGCATTTTGTGTTATTCTGGGGGAAAGAATATTACTCCAGGAAGCTTTCATAGATGGTGCTGCAACTTTTACGGCCACTCAGTCTCGTCTGTGTTTAAGACCACACTGCTAAATTCACCCACAACACTCAAAACACCTCTGGAAGGGGCTCCAAGAGAAAGGCCTTTAGAGATGATGCAGGTGGCTATGGGAGATACTCCCTCCACTTATTGGACTGGCATTAGCTGTTCGACAGCTTGGAGAAACAAAGTTCCTTTTTTGTTCTCTTGAACAGTCTATTTTGAGTGCTCCTTTGCTAATCTCTGCAATCCCTGCCCATGACCGACTGCCTTCCCGAAAGGCCCTTGTTTATAGTAACTTCAAAAAAGCCTCAGAACCCTCATCTTTCCCACCCTCCTCAATGCTGATTCTGTAGTATATATCTTCTGGGGCTCAGTGGCCAAAATTATATCTGCTGTCACTTCAAAGCCCAAGAAGGTGAATTGGCCCTGCTTCTTTCATTCTGTCAACAGGTGTTTAGCTTGCAGCTATTACAGTCCAAACACGGGATAGGTGCTGGAGGTTGGAGAGATGGAGAGAAAAGGAAGGCATTGTCCTCTCCCTGAAGGACCTCCCAGTTTAATAGGGAAGGTCAGGGTTGTCATGATAACAAACAAATACACTCATGTGATAAGATGATGAAGTTTCTAATGGGGAAAAAATAGAACTGAAAGGGACCCAGAGAAAGAGGCTGTGACTTGTGCATATAGGCTCACAGATGGGTTCAAGGAGTGAGAACTGAGCTGATCTTCGGAGGATGCATAAGATTTTCACAGAGAAGTGTGTGTTGTGGAAGAGAGGAGGAGAGGATTTGGGAGGGCATTGGCAGAGAAAGAGCAAATAAAGGGGGTGTGAAACTGTTTGCTTGAGGAAGAGTCAGGAGTTCACTTTGGAAGAAATGAGAGATGCTGATGCAAATGAAGACAACTGAGAGTGGAAACTTAAGGGAAGACCAGACTGTCTGAGAACATGAGTGCTGTCTCCAGGGGTGGGGACAATCATTGTGGGTTATGAGGAGCTATCGGGGATTCCAGTCACTCAGCAACTCTTTATAGGGCACATCCTACCCAGGCATCATCTTAGTCCCTGAGAGTACTGTAGTGGAAAAAACAAAAAAATCAGACAAAAATCTCTGCCTCTCTTGGAGCTTGTATTCTTGTATGAAAGGGAAGACAACAAACAAAATAAGTAAAAATATGTCGTATGTCAGGTGGTGCTACAGGTTGAATTGTGCCACCCAAAAATGTGTTAAAGTCCTACCGCCTGGTACCTGAGAATATGACTTTATTTGGAAATAGTCTTTGCAGATGTAATCAAGATAAAATGAAGTCCTACCGGATTAGGGTGGGCCCTCAATCCAATGACTGGTATCCTTAGAAAGAGGGTCAAGTGAAAACATAGAAATACAGACAAACAAGGAAGAAGGCCACGTGCTGATGGAGGAAGGGATTGGACAATGAGTCTACAAGCCAAGGAACACCAAGGATTGCTGGTGACACTATAAACAAGGAGAGGAGCATGAGACAGATTCTCCCTTATGGCTTCCAGAAGGAACCAACCCTGCCAGTTGCTTGATTTGAGACTTCTGACCTCCAGAACTGGGAGACAATATGTTTCTGTTGTTTCAAGACTCCCAGTTTGTGGTAAGTTGTTACGGCAGCACCAGGAAACAAATGGAGAATGTAACAAGCGCTATGGAGAAGAAAATGCTAGAAAGGAGGACAGGAAATGCTGAGAGGGTGGGAGAAGTGGTGTGCTATTTTAAATTGTGTAGTAATTGAGTACAGACTATAAAGTCAAAAGCCTAGATGGGTTAAATTTGAAAATATGTGTATACACACATGTAACATAGATAATTGGATATTTAGGGGAAGAGTGGTCCAAGTAAGGAGAACAGCAGATGCAAAGGCCCTGAGGCACCTGTTCTAGAGAAAACCAGGAGGCTGGAGTGCAAAAGCAGGGAGTAAGGGGCAAGGAGGTGAGAGGGATCACAAAGATTTTGTTTTCACTCTGAGTAAGATAAGGAACTTCTGTGGGGTTGTGAGCAGAGTGGCAATCTGCTTTATGGTTAAACAGAATCACTCTGTGTTGAAAATTACCAAAGGGGCTCAAAGGCCAAGTCTGAGCAGCCAGTGAAGAGGCTGTTGCAACAATCCAAGAGAAGAGTGATTGTGTCTTGCCCCAGGGAAGTAGCAGAAGAGCTGGTGAGAAGTGTTTAGATTCTGGATGTAATATGAAGGCAGAGTAAATAAGATTTGCTGGTGGGTTAAATACGCAATGTGAAAGTAAGAGAGGGATCAAGAGTGACAGCATGGTTGAGCAATAGAAAGGACTGCAGTTATCGTTTATCATTTTGCAGAAGAATGCAAGAGAGGGTTTGGGAGGGAATATCATGAGTTCAGTTTGAAGTGTGCTGAGTTTGACATACTTCTCAAACCTCCCAGTGGAGATGTTGAATAGGCAATACAGTATATGAACCTGGAATTCTGGAGAGGGCTGACTAAAAGTAAAATGTTGGGGTGTATTTAACATAGATGGTATTTCAAGCCATGATGGATAAAATCATGCTTCGTGGAAAGCTTAAGGACTGAGCCCTGGGGCACCCAACGTTAAGATGGGGAAGAAACAAGGTGGAATCAGCAAAGGAGACTAAGATGTTCCTGCCAGTGAGGGAGCTGGAGTCCAAAAGAAGAATGTGTTCTGAGGAGGAAGAAGATGCTTGTGGGTCAACTACAGTGAAGACTGAATACAATCACTGCATCTACAAGATGGGGGTCATTGGTGACCTCGACAAGAGCAGTCGTGATGAGCGGAAAGGAGAAAACATCATTAACACATGTTCTTGAGGACATGGGAGGAAAGGATTTGCAAATGAATAACTCTCAAGGACGTTTGCTGTAAAAAGGAGCAGAGAAATGGGTAATAATAGCCCAAGAGGGAAGGGCGATACTTTCACTCCCCTCACTCCCCACCTTCCCATACAGAGGTGACCCACCATTAATAGTATGGTGCTGCTCCTTCCAGATCTGTACCGTGCACATAAAATCTATCCTGTCATCAAAGTGTTGCCCAGTACTTTACCCGAAACATAGCCAGCCAGGGCTATAATTGTTGGAAGCACAACTTCTCTTTCTAGACAGAAGTGCCAAACTATTACTCTAGTCTGGGGAAGGCGAATAAGTCATAACTTCTGAGATTTTAAATAGAAAACCTGCCTGGACCCCTGGTGGACTCCTTAGAGAGGGAAGGAGGGTAGTGAGGTTGGGTCTCTGAGCATGCAGAGTCTAGTCTTGACTTGGTTCTCTGGCCTACGGGGGCCCTGGAAGTTGGTTGTGTTGGAACTAAGAGAGCTGAGCATGGACAGCCATGGTCTCAGCTGACCTGAGCTCAAAAGGCATGGGGACGTCCTCCTTCAGGTACCAAGTACAGATGCCTACGTCAGGGGCCATCATCACAGCCAAGTGTCACCATCATAGACTAGACTGTGCCCTTCCCACAGTAGGGTCTTCCTAGTAACATTTTGTGAAAGCCAGCCCCATTCAGGTCCATCTTGTGTGTCTGGAAGCTGGACTGACATCCTCCCCCAGCACATGCACACACACACACATGCATGCACGTGCACACACACACACACACACACACACACAATTGGCATTCATGAGACTCTGAGGGTTTTGGACAATTTGAGGAACAGGCAACCACAAGAGGGAAATTCTGTATTTCCTTGTTTGAAGGCCTATGCGGGCTCAAGTGATCAGCTCAGAAAAATGAAAAGGGATATGATAATGTAACACTATGAGTATATGGAACAGTTTTTTTATATGTACAAACACATCTCTATATAAACACACACACACACACACACTCACACATATACATATATAAGCAAAGTAACTGATAAAAACTGTTCCATACACTCATAGTGTATGGAGCACATCATTATATAAAAACATATCTACATGTATACACACATATAAAATAGGTAATACTGTACATGTTATCATGTTACTTTGAAATTTCTTTTTGTTCTTTTCTTTCTTTTTAACCAACCATAAATCATAGGTATCTATTTTAAAGTCAGGCCATGTAAGCCTATTCTTCCTTTTCAGCCATTGTGAAGTTTTCCACAGTATTTAACCATGTCTGTTGAGGAACCTTTAGAATGCTTCCACTTTTTCACTATTACAAGTAATATTGCACCTAACATTTTGCACACATGTCTTTATGTACCTGAGCTAACACTACAATAGGATATGTTTCTAAATGTGGAATTCCCTAACCAAAAACTCACAGTATTGTGATTTTCATGGAGTCAGCCAGATGGTCCTTCCCAAAGCCATCTCCCTCTTACCAAGAGTATAAGCTGCTCTTTATCCCCCACAGCTTTGCCAACCCTGGATATTATCAGTCTTTAAAGTATCTGCCAATCTGACATGTGAAAAATGCTATCTCATTGCTTACTACATCTGCATTTCTCTGATTGCTAGTGAGGTTCATCACCTTTTCATATGTTTATTTGTCTTTTGTATTTTTGTGTGAATTGCCTATTCATATCCCTCACTCTTTTTTTCTATTAGATAGGCTGTCTTTTTCATATTTATTTTTATGAGTTTTTTATACATTATGAATATTAACCATTTTTCTGTTTAAGGTGTTGCAAATTTTCTTCCATTTTATCATGCATCTTTTAAATGTGTTTATAGTGACTTTTGCTGGTGTACAGGAACTTCCATTTTTACAAGATAAAATCTGTATATCTTTTCCTTTGTGGTTTCTGTGATTTGTCCTTGCTTGGGAAAGCCTTCTTTAGCATAAGATTATAAAAACACTATCCTACTAATTTAATCACTCTAGTTTCTTTTTCATTTATGTTTATATTCCATCTAAAAATTATTTTTAGTCTATTGTATAATAAACAAATTTAACATTTTTCCAGTTACCCAACTTACTGAATAAATATTATCACCATTAATTTGAAATGCAACTAAATTCCTGCATGTGCATGAGTTTGTTCTATGCTTTCTGTTTCAGTTTCTCTGTTTATCTATTCATGCACCTATACAATAGGGTTTAATTGTTGCCATTTTATCATCCTATATGTTTTCACACCTGAAATTATTTCTTTATTCATGCTTCTATATAGATCTTTTATCTACTTGCTTCTTTTTTATTACCGAAACCTATTGGATATGCAAATATGCAGAATTTTCTATAGAAGGTTGGGTCAGGGAGTTGACAGTCAAACCAAGAACACCAGGAATATCACAGTAAGGAAGTCTTCTGTTCTAAAACATAGTGTATTAATAAAAAAAAAAAATGAGGCACAGTAAAGCCAACAGATCAGGAGACAATTGCCACTGAAATGACTGTTACTGACAGTTCCCGAGAGGAAGAGGCATGTCACACTACACAGGGAAGGCAGCAGGGTCAGTCAGGAGACAGAGAGAGCGGGCGGGCATTGTGATCAAGGACCTTTCTTGTGGTTTCTGCAGGAAAGGGAGAGGCAGGGTAAGCAGGTTTAGTGATGGCTAGTTTGGATAATTTCAGGGGCACAGAGGCTGTTCCTAGTTATCTGTTACCTGGCTCTGGGGTGATTAGGGCAGGTGAAGAGTGGCCTGGAGTGTGAGAGCCCAGTAAAGGAGGTGACTGAGGTGGACTCTTGATTGGATGGTCTGCATATGAGACAAGCATGCTCAGGGGCAAGTTGTTTACTATCTCTAGGAATTGGCTAATCCTGGGAGAAGCAGTCCCTTCTGGGTCAGTAGGGCCCCAGATATCAGAGCGTCACTCAAGAAGTGTCACTGGTCAGTGGATTTCAGTCCTGGACATGTTTCACTGCCTTCCCTTTTTAAACGAATGCCCCTCTCTGACATAGACCTGGGTCACTTCTTTGCATTCCTTTCCTGCTTCTCATTCTTGGAGTTTCTCCAGGATTCTGTTGGGAAGAACATCCCTCCTCTCTCTGCAGTGAGCCTTTCTTTGGTCAGCTTTGGGACACTGTGTTCTCTAGTCTTCTCTTCTGTCCAAACCTGTATTATTGGCCCTTTGTCATTAGAAATTCCTCAGTGTTTCTGTTCATTCCTGTTCCTAGAGCTTTAATTGATTCCATTCTTTTATCTTCTACCAT
>NW_007748795.1:11177-11558 GCF_000696425.1 Galeopterus variegatus
TCTGACAGTAGAGAAATGGCTACATAATATGATAACTATCTAAGAAAATACTATGCAGTTAAGTTCCATTTTGAATAAATTGACTCATGGGGAAATTCTCATGTTATAGTGGAAAATGAAAAAGTTACAGATACAGAGCTATATATTGAATACTTTACATATTTTTTTAAAAGTTAGATAGTAACCTAAAATATTAACATTGGTTATTTTATTATATTTGTATTCATTATATATATGTGTGTGTGTGTGTGTGCACGCACGTATGTATGTATATGTGTATATATGTATATATATAAAGCATATATTTTAAAATTATATATTATATATATGTCTATATAAAATATAGACATATTTTTTGTATATATGTATCTTCAGGGGGGC
>NW_007748796.1:0-11557 GCF_000696425.1 Galeopterus variegatus
GGTATTGCAAAAAAGTAGAACGTTTTCCAGGCGAGCACAAGAAAAATGATTGAGAGGAAAGAGAGGAGCAGAAGTCCTGAAAACTAGCCATTTTGATCCCTTTTTCCATACTATTGGTATGGGAACTACTCTACCACAAAGGGAATATTACCTTAAGGCCTATGCATATGGAAAGGCCATATTTGGGGTACACAGGAATTTCAATGGGCAGGGAGGTGACGGGAGGAATTGGGGTGAGGGAAGTTGGAGTGGGAGTCTTGGAGTGGGAGGCAGAAATTTATGGTGTGGGGGGAGAGTGGAGAATTGCTACAGGTATGAGGTGAGGTACTGAAGCCATTCCCAGGCCGGGTTGTGTCACAGAGATGGGTACTGGGATCTTCTGTGCCAACAACAGGTGACAGCTTGAGCTGCAGGGCCCAAGGCATGAGGTCAGAAAGAAGCCCGTGAATGATTTCAGAACCACGGTCAGCCCCTCCTCCCCTCCCTCCCCGCCCCCGGCTCCAGAACTGCAGATCGGAGCGTCAGAGGGAAGCTGACCTTTGATGTCCACAGACACCTCAAGGTCAGCATGTCCAATATGGACTCCCCACCTTCCCTACAAACCTGGGTTCTTTTTCCAGAGCTCCTGTCTTAGAATCACCACTTGCTCCTTAAACATGGGAGTCATCTTGGACTTGTCTCTCCTTTTCCCACATTCCAAAATCCCAATGTAGTTGACATCAGCCCCACCCCTTCCAGAAAGTCTTTGTAATTCACCCTTTTCCCCATCTATCATTTGGGAGGGGGTGTCTGGATTACTAAAACATCCTACTAATCTCTGTGCCTCCAGCTCTCTCCCTGCTAGAAACCACTTCCCACTTCAACCCATTGCCCACAGGAGCTGCAAAGGTAGGTAACATTTAGAGCATAAACCTGAGCCCCCTTACCATCCTTTGCTGGTTGTAAGGCTCAGATTGGGGTGACTTGTTGTCATCTGTGGAGCCCTCTGACGCTCTTGGCTTCTTTCTGAGTCTTTTCTCACTGGCATTTTTGGAGGTTAAATGTGATTCATTGTAGGAGTGGAGAGAGGCTGTGTCAATCCCCAGTGTTGCCAGCAACTGAGGATAGAGAACAGCAGCTGCAGCCAACAGCATCTGGTTGGGCTTAGCTAAATGTGTCTCTGTAGTAGACTCTGTTGGTGCCCTACCCAGGTCTCTTTTACCAGGTCAATCCACCCATCCCTAGCCATTTGAGTGGTAGCTGCTAATGGCTCACACCTGCAGCATTCCGCAGAAAATTTCTTTTGGCTGTCTGCACCTGGGGCAGGTACAGGGTAACAAAAGGCCAGCCCCCTTTCCTCAAGGTAGGGCTAACTCTGTGATACAAGTCAAGCTCTAGAGCTTCCCATGGGAGCAGGCTGAAGCTGGTCTCCTCCTGAGACCACTCCTTGTTTAGTCCCACCCCCTGCCCCATCCTGCTTCCTTCACTCCCTTCTCCTGAGAGCACTTCAATAAATGACTTGCACAAGAATCCTGCCAGGTTTTTTTTTTTTTTTAGAAAATCTGACCTAAGAGGATCCCTGAGGTAAGATGAATCCTCCCGCAGTTCCCTAGAATGGTAGCCCTAACCTAAGTGGCTGGTCCAGACCTCTGTCCAAGAATGTACAGCCTGCAACTGACTTCATGAAACTTCTGCCCCTCACAAACCTCCTGTTCCTTCCGGAGCATCTCAAGGGCCTCTTGGAACCTCTTCTCTTTTGCTTCAATTTCATCAGTGGTTGCCTGGTTCTGCTCCTCATATGCCATAGTGACCACAGCCAAGATCAAGTTGACCAGGTAAAAGGATCCCAGGAAAATGACAAGCACGAAAAAGACCATGTAGATTTTCCCAGAAGCCCTCAGGGTCTGCAGATTCAAGGGAAAGAAGAGAAACCTGTACCTATAGCACATGGGCCGCTGAAGTTAAGTCAGGATCCTCCAGAAAAAAATGTAGCCATGCAGCTGGCCCACCAACCTTCAATCAAATCTTTATGGGGACATACAGATCAATACCTGCTGGTAGAGGCGTTCCCAGGAATCCTGTGTCATGAGACGAAACAGTGAGAGGAAAGCCCAAGCAAAGGAATCAAAACTGGTGTAGTTAAAATCCGGGTTTTCAGAAGTTTTCAGGCAGATATAACCATCAGGGCAGTGGCTGCAGCAAGAACAGAGAAGGTCATCCATTGCACAGCCCTCTGCCTATTTGGGGGAAGGCAGCCCAGGGCTGCAGGAAGACCATGGGGTTTGAAGTCAGAGATCGGAGTTCAAGGCCTGGCCTTCCTCTTATTAGTTGCATGACCTTGGACACTTAATCTCTTTAGGCCTCAGTTTCTCTCATCCATGGGATGGGGATATTGATACTTTTACTCCTGAGTTTCATACATAGGGATGTGGCCTGGGGAAGGCCAGCCAACTGCTGAGCTGTAATTCCATAAGGTGTCAAGCTCTTTGCCAGTTCACACTAGTGAAGGGAGAGTGAGTAGCACTAATGCAGACTTAAAACTCGAGCCTGTCAGCATCATCTGCAGAGTTGTCTATCAAAGGAAGACTCATATTAGCCAAGTTCACTGACCAATTATATATAACAATGAAAATAACACTTTCCACTTACTGAGCACTTATCGTATACCTCTCTCTCCCCTAAGTGCCTTACAAACACTATAATCATCTCAACCCCACTTCCTCCTTACAGATGAGGAAGTTGGGGTTCAGGCAGAAGTCAGTTGCCTAAAACCATACAGGTACCAGCATATTTATTTAAAAGGAGAAATATAACCATCAAGTAGCCCCATACTTGAGTCAGCCCAGCCTCCTTCTGAAGACTGGCCTATGAAGGAAGGCCGATTAAAGATGCTGTTTGGCGAGTTTTGAGGTGGGGAGTGCTGGACTCCTCTCTTTCTCTCATAATAAGGGGATGAGTTGATGTCAAGAAGACTCTCTCAGCTCAGTGGGAATGGCCTGGTCAAGGTAACAGTAGTGTCTTGTTTATAGCTTCAGATTCTTTTACTCCCAGGATTCCTTTATCAACACCAACCTCTGACCCTCTCCTTATTCCAGACATCCATGTGAACACACAACCCCAAGACCCATAAAATTCATTAGGGCTCTGACAACTTAATTATAATCAATTCCAAGTCTCTCCATCTTGGATGGAGATTTGAAATTCCCTGACTCTGTAGACCCACATTTAAAGGCAGTCTCTTGGTTTGCTCAAGGAACTGTCAACCCATTACCTGTAGGCTTTCTAATTAACTCTGAGGGCAGCCTTATTTCCATGGAACCCCACTGTAGCCACTACACATCAACAGCTAACTGCTCAGTGTAGCAACTGTTCACTGCTCTGAGGAATAAATGAGGCCACTGTGCAAGGTCTCTTGCAAATATTGTATGCAGCAAATATTGTATATAAAATGCAAATATTCAACATAGCAAATATTGTAATAAATACAATGTAGCAATGTTGTATATAAAATGCAAGTTAAAATTCCTGCTGTTTGTAACCTCAGAAGCTACTGAAAAGATGAACTAGAATAACATGTGAAAGAATGCTGAAAATCATAAGGTGTTTTCTAGTACCTGTTCTTCACCTGGAGATTCCAGACTTTCCTCCTACAGTACCATTGATCAGTGTGGGCCTTTGCTCAGCGTGCTGGCCTCTCCTGCCATCCCAGCCCACTCCTCTGCTGCCTGGCTGGGGCCTGCCCAGCAGGAGGCTTGGCCTCTGTAGGAGCTTAGGGGTGCCCATAGATGGACCCCACAACTTTACCATGGAAAGTGCTTAGGCTGCTCTGGCACCATCGTCTTGAGAAATGCCATCATGTAGACAAGAAAAGGACATTGAAGGTGTTCTTGGTTTAAATTTCAGTCAAAAGCAAATGAAAACTGATGTCAGAACAACCCTTTTCCTGAGCCAAAGAACCAAATGCCAAGTGCATTAGTGAAGAAAGAGGCCAATGAGCCTGATGTTGAGCAAATTCTCCTGTTTGTCCCCACCCCGCAGCTCTAGCTCTACCTGAGATCGTTTTCCTAGTGATCTGATTAAGGTGGAGCCTCATGCAGGTTCCACCTGGCTCCACTTGGGCAATGTGGGGCCATCAGCCATTCAGGGAGTGGGGCGTTGTGAGCCCTGATCTTCCAGGCTCCCAGCTGTGGCAGTGGGAGAGATGGGCCTTTCTGATCTGTTGCCTGAACTGCATACCTCACTCCAGTGGCCCAAGTAGCAGGCAGAACTGAGGGGTCCTCTCCCCTTAGCTTTGTTTCACATTCTGTTCTGCCACCTGGAATGGCCTTTATCCAAACCATCTCTCATTCACCCAGGCTGGAGACATCCTACCTGCCCTTGAACACTCACCTCAACCACCACCTCCAGGAAGCCTTCTTTCTTGGGTCACACTATCACCTCTCCATGTTTCTCCATCCCATGGAGACTCTGGCACATTTGTTCTCCTCAATTCAGTATCTTTATGTGCACATATGAAAGATTGCAAACTGGCAGCTTACAGGCTGAATTTGGCCTGCAGAAATATTTTATTTGACTCCAAAATATGTAGACATTTTTTGGAACTGGTAGCCAATATTTATAGTTGGGAAACTTTACATAAAAATATAAATCTCCCATCTCTCTTTTAAATGTTTGAAGCAGTGGACCCACATTTCCACATTGCAACCAAAATCTGGACCCAGCAGTGGCTTCTCCTTTATCTGGGGCATGAACTCTCAGTTGCCTTGGTTCCCACCTGGCCCACTCCACTCATTTATCATGTCTCTGGCCTCTGTAAGAAGTTGAAATTGCAGTCTGATGTATGTGTTTCTTCCTCTGTTATATGAAGATAATGAAAACCATAGGATGGAGTTAGCCATGATGATTAAATGTAGAATATGTGACACAAATATATTTAATAAATGTTAGCTCCTTCCTGGAGTAGATTGGAAAAATGATTGCAAAAATGACCACAATTCTTCCCCTCCCTGTGTTCAAACCCCTTTGCAATATGACCTTTCAGCTTCCTCTACCAAGAGGTGGAGTCTATTTCACCGACCCTTGGATCTAGACTGATCCCTGACTTGCTTTGGTCAATAGAATGCAGAAAAAGTGATATTATGCCAGTTCTAAGTCTAGGCCTCAGGAGGCCTTTTGCACTTCCACTCTTTCTCTTGGAACCCTGCCTCTGCTGGGAGAACAAGCCCAGACTAGCCTGCTGGGGGATGACAGACCACACAGAGCAGAGACAGGGCATCCTAGACCAGCCATTTCCCAGCTAATCTGTCTACTGCCTGCAGATGCATGAATGAGCCCACTCAATGCCAGCCAGTGTCCAGGGGATATCCCAGCCCAAAATGCTGATGCATGGAATTATGAGTTAAATATATGGTTGCTGTTTTAAGTCACAAGCTTGAGGTCATTTGCTATGCAGCAAAAGCTAACTCAATACACTCCTCCCCATGCATTCTGGGATGGCAAAGACCATGACTTATTTGTTTCTACATGTTCCTCAGGACCTGCGATCCAGTGTCTGCCCAGAAAATGCTGAGGACAAGGTGGAGAAAGACCTATTAGGCCTTGATGCTTTGTCATGGTTTGGGCACTCACCCTGCACCAGATCCATTGCCGCACAGTAAGGGATCAGAAGTGCCTGGCTTATTAACGTACAAATCTGCCAAAGAAAGGAAAAAATTAAGCCTCACAGATGGTTCTGAGCCCTCCAACTCAAGCCTTGTGTGGCGAAGGCAACACCTCCTGTGTTCTGTCTGAGGCGAGCTCCCTCAGCTACATGCACTTAGTGGGCACACTGGGACACTTAGAAGGTGTAAAGTCGCATCTGAGAAGAGCTGAGCAGTGACTTCAGCTCTAAGTCTCCTGCAGCAGAGGCAGAATGACTTGTGGCTTGCCTCTGGATTTGTAGCTCATTTCATTCCAAAAGGGACACTGGGCAACAGGAAATGGGGAGCCCAAAAGTAGAACACAACTCCGGAGAAGCATTTCATCAGGAAAGAAATCAAAATATATACTTATACAGATGTGCAGAGGCTACACACCCCTAGCTCCAATGTCCATTGATCCCAAGGTCCCAACCAGACCTCAGTCCCTATGGTAGAAATTCCACTCACCTTTTCCATGAGATGAGGAATTGGCCACCCCATCGACAGCCGTGGAATTCCTGACACATTTGTTCTTGAGGTTGCCCTTGAACAGCTGCAAGCCCACCAGGGCGAAGACACTCAGGCAGAAGATGGTGAGGATGGTCACGTCAGCCAGCTTCCTCACCGAGTGGATCAGGGCCCCCACAATGACCTTCAGCCCTGTGGGAAGATGACAGTGATATCCCCATTTGGATGAGGCAGCACATACAGAGCACACGCATGCATCTTGCCATCCTGTCCCCTCTCTACACACAGTTGTGGAGCATTTACAAACTCCAGGGCAGTTCCAAGCCCAGTTTCTCATCTGATCCTTGCCATTACTGTGAGAGGAAGACAGGCAGGGACTATTGTCCTCATTATAAAGACAAGGAAACTGAGACTCAGGCAATGAACTTCTTATCATCTTAAGGCTAATAAATTTCTGACATTAGCAATTCAATTAACAAAAATAATAGTTGAGTACCTACTATGTTCCAGGCACTGTGCTAGGCATGAGGCTATTGACTTCACTCCAGCCATTTGACATTTTTCTGACCTCATCTCAGTTCTAGGAGGAAGCTTGAGGCTTGGGACACATGAGCCTCACTCTGTGTGTGTGTGTGTGTGTGTGTGTGTGAGAGAGAGAGAGAGAGAGAGGTGCCAAAGAGATAGAATGAGAAAAAGATAGAGAGACAAAGAGAAAGAGAGAGACATAGATACAAAGACACAGAGAGATGAACTTAGCAGTAGAGTGTGACCACGAAAAACAATGAAGCAGAAACAGAGAGAACCTGTGCTAAGCACAGCTGGCAGCAAAGATGGGATCCCTGCTTGTTTAAGGAGAGATGATTTGTTGCTCTAGCAAATGAAATCAACTTCTTTAGGAGAGCAGCTTCACAGGTAGAAGAAAGAGCTTGACCAGGAAAGCAATCTGGAATCTATCTTTGGTTTGTCATTTTGATCGACAAATAATCCATTGAGCACTACTCACTTGTCAGTACCTGGGCTGGGAACTGAGTGATGATTAAGGCACTGATGTGTGGTGGGGTTGTCTGACAATTGAGGGGAATTTCATAGCATCATCAAGCAGATGGGCAGACAGAGGAGCAGCACTTATCTGAAACTCAGGGGGCAAGGGAAATGGGGTGGGGTGGGGTAGAGTGTGGGGAAGTTGGGAAAGACTAGGGAGTCTCCTTCAGTAGGTAAAGGACATCCTGAAAGAAGGAGCAGCACAGCCAAAGGCTGGGAGGTGGAAAAGGTCATGGAGTATTTGTGGAATCACAGGTAGATTCTGGAACATGAATCAAGGTGGCTAGAGGTGAGAGAAGAGGCAGAAGCAGGAATCTGGACAAGCCAGTTCTTGTAAACATGACTCAGGTCTTCCTGGCTAAGAGTGGGTGAGATGAATACCAAGGGGTACAACTATGGCTCTCTTCATGAAGAGGTTTGCCCTGTGGAAATTGGCACAGAGTGTCCAATCTTTCTCTGCAGAGCCAGACATGGAACGGTAGAAAGAGTCTTCCACTCTAGAATGAGTGTTTCTTTTTTACAGATGAGAGAACAAATTCACGGAGTCTCAGGGGTGAGGGGAGATAACCCATCAGGACATGAAGGATAAGTGTTGAGTCTGTTTCAGGAGGTTTACTTGGTCTCTGGCCTCACCATCCCCACCATCAACCTAGTGGGGGGATGAGAAACAGTCACTGGGCTACTAGTGACAGTCAAGATCATGGAGGCCAGTAAGATGAGCTTTGATGGACAGCTTTTGTTTCTGAATTCCCTATAATCAAGAATTGCCTAATTATTTTCTTCTCTGGAGATCCAAAGACAGAACTGGGGCTCAGGCTTTTAGATTTGTGGAAATAGTGAAGCGCCTAGGACTGCTCTCTCCCTGCTTCCCATTTCCAAGTTCAAACCTTTAGTTTAAGGTATAAATGTGACTCCAACTGGGGGCCTTTCCTGAACCCCACAACATGAGCAGAAAATGATGACATAACCCTTTTGTCATTTATCAAGTGTGTGGCCATGTGGTAAGTGGACAGAGGATTGACCTAGGAATCAGGACATTAGGCTTTCGTTCGCACCGCATCTTACTAGTGATGAGGCCTTGAGCTTGTGTTTTCCAACACTCTAAGCCTCAGTCTTTTTGTCTCTTAGATGAGTATTTGTGAAAATCAAAGAAAAGCCTGAGGCTGTGAAACTAACATATGCTCTGTGGATAAATATGCTGGTTGAAGCAGCTCACCTGGGATCACAGAAACTGTTTTTAAAGCTCTTAGAACTCTGAACGTCCGAAGGCCTGAGATCCCTCGGAGATCAATCGCTGCACCAACGTATCTGTAGGACCAGAAGTCAGTCAGCATTACTGCAAGGAGAGGGTCCTGGGAATGCATGCAGCATAAATAAGGACTATTTTGGGTAACACAAACCTAGGAAGAACCCAGAATAGACACTGAGAGTTTAGTGACCCTTCCGTCTATAGACTGACACTGATTTAATTGTTGCAACATCTTTTAGAGTGGACCATTTGAGAAGATGCATTGTGATCTAGGTGACTCTGCCTGCTACAATATATGGATGAATATTCAAATATGAGGGCTGAGCCAACCAGTCTCCTCAGAAACTGGTTCCTCAGGGAAAGAACCCCATGTGGGCTAAGTACAAGGCTGAGTCTTGTCTGATCCATTTTGACAGACCAGTTATAAACTAAGATTTGAGGTATTTGACTTTGCCCTGTGGGTGTGGTGACCCCCAAAGCATAATTCTGTGGTAAGAAAACCCCAGCCCATTCAGTTCCATATGAGGAAGCTGTACTGAGAGGAGGAAACACCCCAGAGTACGAGCCTGAACACACCCATATGCCCCACATGGAAGGACACACACAGAAATCAGCATGGAGAAATACTCACGCCAGGGAAATGACACTAAAATCCAGCCAGTTCCAAGGATCTCGCAGGTAAGTAAACTCATTTAGACAGAATCCTCTTGCCAGTATCTTTATCAAGGCTTCAAAGGTGTATATGACAGTGAAGACATACCTGGGAGGTAGAGTAGAAAGAATTGTTAACTATGCTGTGGAGGGAGCTCAGCTGGGTCCTTCTGCCTGGAGGAGGGATAGATGAGCTGCATGATTGTTCCAAGGGAAAATGTGCAAAGAACATCACCAAGGTGGGGAAGGGGAAAGAGGTAAGGTAAGGAGATGAGGCGTAGACAGAGGAACACTGAGGAGGCGTGCAAACGGGTGGGGTGGGGAGGATGTGTGTGTGGCTGAGATGGCTGGGAGCCTCTGCTGCTCTGAGAGTAGGCAGAAGGCAGTGGCAGGAGAAGAGCAAGGATCCTCCCATTCCACAAGGCTCCCAGAGGCTCCCTGCCCTGCAGGAAGCTGAAGGCTCTTCTCACAATCTGTTGATGGTGGAAGATGTGGAAGAGGGATGAGGCCCTCCTACTCCCAACTGTCTTTTCTTCTCACACCTTGCCTGGTCTGCCTGCATTCCTGGTCATGGGAGAAAAAAGCATCTAAATCCACAAACATTTTCTGAGGAGGATGGATTCTGATAGAGGAAGTTGTCTCAAACAGCCCTTTGTTCTGCTGGGTACCTTGGTGGGTTTGGATTTGAAGCAATGAAAGTGGAGTTGAGGTTGGCAGCAGCTCAGTGTTTCTCAAATGACCAGAATCCCTCGATCACCTACAGCAGTTGTTTTCAAATTCTGGCAAGCGTCAAAACCACCTGAAGGGCTCGTTCAAACATATTTCTGGGCTCCACTCTCAGAGTTTCTGATTCAGTAAGTTGGGGGTGGGGCTCAAGAATTTGCATTTTTAGCAAGTTCTCAGCTGATGCTAATGCTGATGGCCTGGGGAACCACCCTTTGAGAACCACTGACCCAAGGAATTCAGGCACACACACAGAAATCACAGATAATTTTGGGTACACTGATTTTTTTAAATTATAAAATTATAAACCTAAACTCTTATTAAAAATAGGAATACTTTTGATTAAATATGGCAGATAGGATACAAATACTCACCTCTATCTTTTCTGAACTAAGATGGCAGTAAAAGGACTTTTAAATTTTTATTTATTCATTTATTTTGGGGGTCATTGGCCAGTATGGGGATCTGAACCCTTGACTTAGATGTTATCAACACCATGCTCTAACCCACTAAGCTAATTGGTTAGCCTAGTAAAAGGACGTTTTAAAAAGGCATAAACCCACCAGGACAAAGATGATAGAGAGCACAACAACATTTTGTAAACTAGAATGCAGATTGATGAGTGGTAACTGACAGAGCAGACGTAAGAGAGCTGAAAACTAGCTGGAAGTGGGGAGTGCCCAGAGCAAGCAATGTTACGCTGCAGAATCTCAGAACTTCTTAGAACTTAGAGCTGCCAAATATCCCTGGAAGTGGGACTTGGGAAGGGGTGGCAAGTAGAGCTGAAAGGACTGTTTGAAAGCCTTTACAAGAAACAGTTGGGCTTTCTAGATCCCACTTTATACCATCCATTCAGTGAGAAACTGTTTCCTCTGCTCTTGAGATAGATTGGTTGTTTGTTCTCTCTTAAAAGTTGAGAAAGGGGGAGACAGATGCATACTGAAACGTGTGTTTAAAGGAAAAGTTTACATACTAAAAGGCAGACATCCCCTCCCCCACTTCTGCCCCTTATTAAGTTCCTAGAAGACAGTCAGGTTTATAGCCCACAAAGATACTGCACTTTTAATATAAACAGCCAGCCAATGAGCATCAGGAATTTGAAGGATGCCTCTAACACCAAAAGCCAAAGCAACCAATCAGAGGGAGAGAGAGAAAGAGAGAGAGACAGAGAGACAGACACACAGAGAGAAAAAATATGAATGCAGCGAGCATAAGAAAAATTAGAGTAAAAAACTACCATTAATATTTTCATAGCTGTAGAGAGTTAGGAGCTGAGAAGATACTACATAATAAAACAAGAACAGAAAGCTATAAAAAAGAATACTCAAAGAAAGACCTTTGAAACAAAAATATAATAGCAAAAGTAAAACATTAATAGGAGGACTGAAAACAAATTTTTGGAAATCTCACAGAAAGTGAAACAAATAGAAGGAATATATAAGAAGTGATAAAAAGTATGAAAACTATAGAATCAGACAGTAGGTACAATGTCTGACCAATAGGAGGTCTAGGAAAAAAAAAGAGAAATACACTGGAGGAAATTATTAAAGAAACAATTCAAGAAATTTTTTCAAAACTGAAGGATGTAAGTATTCAGTTCAAAAGCAGCTACAAAAATTCAGATCCCTGTACTAGCCAGCCACAAAACAAAACAAAACAAAACAAAACAAAACAAAACAAAACAAAACACCTGCAAATGTTCAGGAAAATAAACGACAAAAGCTTGCATCAAGACATAACAGGACAAAATTTTAGAACATTGTACACA
>NW_007748797.1:0-537 GCF_000696425.1 Galeopterus variegatus
GTCCCGGTCCGGTACGGGCGCGACACTGAGGGTTGCGATCCGTTGCCGGTCACGAAAAAAGACAAAAAGGAAAAAAATATATAAAAATAAATTAAAATAAATTTAAAAAATAAATAAATAAAAATAAAAAGTGCTCGATGAATTACACATCGGATAGGGGAACGTCTACACAGTGCACAAGTCAGACATTCAGAGTCCTCATTACCAAGGGAACCAAGGGAAGGTGTGGCTAGTGCTCCCACCTTGCCTGTGTTTTCTGATAAAATGAGAGATTAACATTCCAAAGAGCACATTGCTTTACGTAACAATTACAACAGCAACAAAAATAATAATCTACCCCAGAGTGTACAGTCATGGTTCTAAACACCTTCCACATGCTATTTAATAAATCACCCACCTGAGCATTTCCATATTAGTCCTCTTTAACCAGAACCATCTGGAATATGCTGATGGATTGCCCAACACATAGCCCTTTCTGTTCCTGGGTACCCAGCCTGCTCACTGTTTGTGAAAGGCACAGAATTATCTCGGGCGGGG